>NC_054376.1:98163227-98463227 GCF_017654675.1 Xenopus laevis
AAATGTCTATGTATCTATTACACAGCATTAAAACAGAGGCTGAGCTGCCGGATTTGTCATATAATGACTAATAATTATTGCTAAACGAATGTCTCTGCGCCACTCTATTTAATTTCTGGGCTTCCAGCCAAATGATCAGATTGATTATGGAAACCCTACACTCCCAGTATCAGTGTACAATAGTTCTTACCTGGAACGTACAAGCTATATACATAAATAAAGCATGGCTCTCTGAGGCATGAGAATATCTCTCTAAATATTTATTCCAGTGTATTTGCAAATAAGCACAGACGTCTTTTTACCAATAATACCAGCAATATATAAATGGCTTCACTGGTGGCTGGTAATTGTGAAAGGAGATCTTACCAGTGCTAACCACAGGACAATGTATTCATCAATGAAGCTGTTGAAATACTGGTTGAAGAATAACAGCCCTGGCCCAATGAATGCGGTGTCTTGAAGCGAGATTTCACTTTTAGTCATATGAGCGATCTACAAAAAACATGGCAAAAGCAAAGATTGACATTACAATCTGAATAATTATAACATTAGACCAAACATCATATTTCCAAATACTATAGGGCTGTACATTTTGTAATTGTATGGGAGTTTAAAGGTCAGATAACATAAAATAAAGCATGGATTTCCAGCTAAGTCACGAGTATGATTTCAGGACAGGGAGCTGAAAGGAAAAAAGACTGCAGTTGTCAATATATTATTCAAAATCCCCACATTAATACAAACAATTATTACATTTAAAAATCTGCAGCTCATGCAACATATACAATAGCATGTTACTGTAGAGAGAAGGATAAATGGTCACTCAAACAGATAACTAAATGTATAATAAAGCATGGCAGACTTACCACTAACTTAATAGTGATTTTGGCACTCACAAATCCAAATGCTAATGTATAGAGGCATGGATTTTGCAGGAACAGGTTTGTTGCTGATTTTTTGTAAATCATTAATGCCAGTAAAAGAACAAGTCCAATATGTAAGCCAGGCGATAGTACACTTGTTCCCTGTCAGAGAAGGACAAACAGATTGTTCATTTGCATTAATAACTGGATAACATAACCACCGGAAAAACAATATTATCAGTAGACTTACTGCAACTGTGGATCCATTTTTGCCCACTCCTCCATTGAAAATGACTCTAAAATAGTTGCTGCAGGAATACACTGTTCCTCCTATTAATCCTAGAAGAGCAATGGTTTTCATAGGAAGGCCAGTGAAGGGAATCTTTAAATAAGAAAACCATGAATTATATAAAAGGAAAAAATAACATATACAAAGTTTATATAATAAAGTATATTGTGCCATCTACATGTATCTAATAGCACATGCTAAAATACTAACCATATTTAAATGAATATACAGTAGAACCCCCATTTTACGTTTTTCAGGGGACCAGAAAAAAATGGTGTAAAATCCAGGAAAATGTAAAATGAGGGAAATGTATTAAAGGAAAACTATACCCCCAAAATGAACACTTAAGCAACAGATAGTTCATATCATATTAAGTGTCCTATTAAAGAATCTTACCAAACTGGAATATATATTTAAGTATCATGAGCCACCATGATGGTCTGTGTGCTGTCTCAGAGATCACCTGACCAGAAATACTACAACTCTAACTGTAACAGGAAGAAGTGTGGAAGCATAAGACACAACTCTGTCTGTTAATTGGCTCATGTGACCTAACATGTATGGTTTGTTGGTATGTTAGTGTGCACAGTGAATCATACGATCCCAGGGGGCGGCCCTTATTTTTTAAAATGGCAATTTTCTATTTATTATTACCCAATGGCACATACTACTAGAAAAGTATATTATTATGAAAATGGTTTATTTACATGAAGCAGGATTTTACATATGAGCTGTTTTATGCAATATCTTTTTATAGAGACCTACATTGTTTGGGGGGTATAGTTTTCCTTTAAGCATAATATATCAGTGAGACCACAAAACAACAACGTAAAATAAGGGAAAAAGTAAAATCAGGGGATGTAACATTGAGGTTTCACTGTATGTAAATCTGGCCAAACACAAAGATCTGCTTATTTGGCAAGCCAGGCAAACAAGTAGATCAATTTATCTAGTATAGGTCAATCTAAAAACAACTGGACTTGCTGAGTAATCAATCAAGACGTTTCACTACTCATCCGAGCAGCTTCTTCAGTTCAACTGACTGGTGTGGGAAGTTCTCGGCATATAAACTCTTCCACTAATCCATTTACACTAGATCCACTAATCCATTTACACTAATCCATTTATACTAGATATACTATGACCTGGATGAATGAAAATCTTCATAGTCAAGTAGATCAATTCCCGATTTGGCCACCTGCATTTTGTGCCAATAATACCAATTAGATTGTTTGGCCACGAGGCCAATGATCAGACCATCAGTGCTCTGAAGTGGACCTCACCCAATGGAATTTTCAAACCTGCCAGATACTGTATCTGTTCGGGAGTGCCCATAGATGGGCTACTGACTCTGTCTGAAGGAGCCACATCAGAAGATTAAATCTGCATGTATAAACACATCTTAAGATAGCACAGTGAGCTTTACAGTTGTACCAAAAACATTTTTTCAATGAATTTCTCAATGAACAGAAGATGGTAACTTAGGTACACTAAAAACATTTTTCCACAAAATGAATTACTTATTTTGTTACTACTCTTACAACTACCATGCTACATTGGGTGCTCTTCATGCCGAGCCTTCAGTTGATCAGGTCAAGCTTAAAATGAGGATTGAACATTCTGTCCACCCCAAACCTTCTCTTATGTTGACAATATGATTATTATCCTTTATTTCCAAGCACTATATAAATAAAAAAGCCACTATCTATAATAAAAATATCTGGTCCATCAAGTCAGGTAGAATTTATCACCTGGAGAGGCAGTATAACACTTAGGGCAAGGTCACACGTAGTGTTTTTATGTTGCATTCTTAAAAATGTGTGGTCAAGCGTAAATATACTAATGAAACCACACATGCTTGATAATGCATTTTTCAGCCTGTAGTTTTCTTATCCCAACATGCATTTCTGCTTTTTTTCCCATTCCCCACAATTCCACTCGGAATTTTAATAAACTTTTGTGAAAAAAAGCCAAGAGGAAAAGCAATTTACAAGCAAAATGTAGCCATACTGATCGTCAATACGCAACATAATTGTGTCGCCAGCATACAAGGCCGTAAATACGTATATATGTGTAATCAATCTCGAAAGAGTTTGGCCGACATATTGAAAATATGCAGCTTATTTCAGAGAAGTGTATTTCCAAACCTGTGGATTCCATAGAATGTAATAATATGGAGTTTCCTTGGCATATTTGTGTCCTTGCTAAAAACATAAATACTGGCATTGCATGGCGGATGTTGTCTCGCAAGTGCTCCATGGGAATTGCTATAGTGCGTATTCCATTATTTTCAAAAGGGCTTAATTTTGTGTGTATTTACACTCGCCAGTACTTTTTTAAAAACGCAACGTAAAAACGCCAAGTGTAACCTTGCCCATAAAAGCGAGGATTCTTCTAATGATCTTTCAAACAGAAATTAAACTACTATAATAGAAAACAGTAACTGGCTATCAAATGAATCTCTTCTAATGGTACATCAAAAATAATTGTTTGTTTATATCAGACTGTACTTAGAAAATGCACACTATTATTTTTGATTTACCGTTTGGAGACAATAAAATACAGTCATATGAAAAAGTTTGGGAACCCCTCTTAATTCTTTAGAGTTATTGTTTATTATTGGCTGAGCTTTCAAAGTAGCAAATTCCTTCTAATATATAACATGCCTTATGGAAACAGTAGTATTTCAGCAGTGCCATAAAGTTTATTGGATTAACAGAAAATATGCAATATGCATCATAACAAAATTAGACAGGTACATAAATTTGGGCACCCCAACAGAGATATTACATCAATACTTAGTTGAGCCTCCTTGTGCAAATGTAACAGCTTCTAGACACCTCCTATAGCCTTTGATGAGTGTCTAGATGGCGGTATTTTTGACCATTCATCCATACAAAATCTTTCCAGTTCAATTAAATTTGATGGCTGCCGAGCATGGACAGCCTGCTTTAAATCATCCCATTGATTTTCCATGATATTCAAGTCGGGGGACTGTGACGGCCATTCCAGAATATTGTACTTGTCCCTCTGCATAAATGCCTTTGTAGATTTCAAAGTGTATTTAGGGTCATTGTCTTGTTGGAATATCCAACCCCTGCGTAACTTCTTTTGCATACAACAAGTGACTGTTTGTGGCGTGAGTGCAGAAAGGGCTTCATTCTCATCACCCTGCCCTATAGATGTTCTTTGTGCAAATTGTATTGAGAATTGTAGAACGATGTACAGAAACACCATCTGCAGCAAGATGTTCTTGTAGGTCTTTGGAGGTGATCTTTGGGTTGTCTGTAACCATTCTCACAATCCTCCGCATATGCTGCTCCTGTATTTTTCTTGGCCTGCCAGACCTGGGTTTTACAGCAACTGTGCCTGTGTCCTTCCATTTCCTAATTACATTCCTTACAGTTGAAACTGACAGTTTAAACTTCTGAGATAGCTTTTTGTAGCCTTCACGAAACCAATTAGGACCGCTTCAACTCACCACCACTTTCGTGTGGTTTGTGTATTTTTTGTAGCCTTCCCCTAACCCATGATACTGAACAACTTTGTTTTCAGATCTTTTTGAGAGTTGCTTTGGGGATCCCATGCTGTTACACTTCAGAGGAGACAGAAGCACAACTTGCAATTGGCCACCTTAAATACTTTTTCACATTATTGGACACACCTGCCTATGAAGTTCAAGGCTTAACGAGCTAATCCAAGCAATTTGGTGTTGCCAGTAATCCGTATTAAGCAGTTACATGCATTCAAATTAGCAAAATTACAAGGGTGCCCAAATTTTTGCACATCCAGTTTTTCACATGTGATTTAATTTCATACAACTGAATACTGCTTCACTAAAAATATTCGTTCAAAAAAACACCCCAGTACGCAGACGTTCCTGGGAAATGAAAGAAATACCACTGTTACCTTGTTTGTTGAAAGTAGAGTAAATTATAATGCAGACTGAGAGGGGTTCCCAAACAGAGTACAGAGCTAATTCAAAGGACTCATTCATGCACAAAGATTTTAGCACAAGTGCCTATTTAAGTCATTTATGCCCAAACACCCATTATTTTAATTACCTTAGAGAGGCTTCAGGAATTTTCCAATGAAAGCAGAGAGTAAAAAAAAAGAACAATTTGATTATCTATAGATTAGTCTGTGATTGTATGTGTTCATATGTAAGGCAAGTTTAGAAGCACGTATACGTTTAACAGATACTTTCATAAAGAGGAACTGCAAGAAAAAAAAAAGCGCAGTCTTGCATTCTTGTAGCATGTTCGGTCAGTCTTTAGAAGTTGATTATTGTTGGCAATACAGACTGGGGAAGCTCGAACTAGGGTTCAGCAGAACACTTAAAGGCCAAAAAATTGAAAGCTCCAGACAACTGAATGAATTGTGAACACACATTTGCTTGTTCACATAAAGCAATTTTCTCTCTCAAATCTGAACATAAAATTGGGGTCCAAATTATTTGTGTAAGATGTATTTGGCCAAAGGTATAAATTTGGTGCAACCCTATGATTTGCCCAGTATCAAGCTTGTGTTAATTGGGAAATCTAAGCAGTGCTCTACAAGCATGGGCCTCCGGTGACTTGATTCATATCAATTAAGTGATCAGGCCAGGTATGCAAGGCATTCTTCTCCAGGAATTCCTGTAGCAAGGAAAATGGTAGCATCCAAGAGTGTAGCAAAATGTACTGCAATTGAGCAATCGCCTGCACACTGCCTCAAAATTCCCTGAATTCCAAAACCCAGTAGAAAGGTTAGCAGAAACATTGGAAAAAACTTTAGCCTAAAACCCCCAAAACATCATATGTGAGCTGATTTATTTTATAACATAGATTTAAACTCTGATAGATCAGTGAGTGTATATGAAAGGGTTTGCGCTATACTGGCATCAGCCTTTCCCTGTGTCTGCACCTGGTTCCCTTGCATTGGCTAAATTGGCATACTTGCACGTTTTTACACACCAAAATCTGCTCCATGTGCCAGCAATGGATTCAGGTAAGGCACAGGGAAAGGCTGATTCCAGCACAGGGGCGGATTTTCAGCCTACGTTAATCCACAGGCCAAGAATCAGTCACATCTGACATTAGTCTAAGGCTATGGAAGGAGCATTGGCTCAGCTGCTCTCAGGCTATTTGTTGTTCAGGCTGAGAGAAGCGAATTTGCTCCGTGCCTCATCTCTGCTGATTTAAATGAGATCTGCTTGGGTGCAGGCACATGCAGCGGTCAGTTCAAATATGTGAAAGCAGGAATTTTCAGGCTGACATCCACTCAACTGTGTGCGACTGCCCACAAGTGGATCAAATGAATGTAGCTGGAGCACGGAGCGGATCTGCTTCTCTCAGCTTGAAAAAAAAAAATAAACAGGATGACAGCAGCAGAGTCAATGCTCCCTGAGCCCGTAATCTTAATCGGTTCTTAACAAATAAGTATCTGCCTTTATTTTTTGTAAGCTTGTGAATCAGATGAAGAACATTTGTTCTGCAGGCCTGCACCACACCAAAGTAAAGGCAGTAATGAAATAAACCTTACAGCCCTAAACTGAAAAAAAAAACGTCCCTCACATTCTACTCCATCGTATTAACTTGCTACTTCATGTAAGTCCCATATTGTTACTGTAAAGCACCCAATATCTCACTATTTCCTACTACTCTCAGAGTGTTGTAGTGGCTGTGAGTTGGTCTCCCACTAAAATATTTACCTTGCCATTATAATACATTATATACTGTCCGACATGTTTTGCATTTATTTGCCAGATATATGTCCAAACCCTGGGCTGCAGTCAGAAACTTTAGGGCTCGTGCATGTTATTTTTATGGGACGAACACAAGAACGCATTTCTAAAACTTTTGGCCATGCCCCTTTTGCTTGCTAATCAAACGATCAACTAGCAGGAAAGTAGGTTTTGCTGGGACAAAAGGTTAAATTTGTTGGGTTTATTTTATCATTGACAGCTACTATGATACAAACTAACCATTACACTGAAAAACAGGGGTATAACTCAAGAGGAAACAGACCCCGGCAACAGCTGAGGGGCCCAATAACTATAGGGGGCCCAGTGAGACAGTAGCTGCAATATGTTGTATGTTCATGAAAAATCTCTTGAAAAAAGTCTTGTTACCAAAGTTTAGGGGCCCAATGATCTTGCAATGGGACCCAATATTCAGTAATAGTTAATATAAATAGTAAAAATAATTAATGTGCTAATTTATTGGGAGGCAGTGGATTTACCATACTTTTTTTTAATTCATTAGAGGTCAGGGGAATTTGCCCTAAGTTAATAATAGCCATTTCCGTGCCCCTGTTTCGCTGCTCTACCCTGTCTTCGCTTGATATGCAATTTAATTAAGTTTCTTATGTAAAGTAAGCAAATGTTAGGTAAGTTTTCGCATAAGTTATATATATTGCTCAAGTATGGGGGGGGGGCAATGAATCTTGCTGTGGGGTCCCATTACTAGCCCTTCCACTTTTGAAAAGTTCCTGACGAATAGGGTTTTTTATTTAGCCATAATACCGGATAGTATGCTAGAAAAGCAACCAGACTATTAAGGATGGGCACAAAACACAATGATTGGCTTGCTTCATAGTGAGTTGTTTTTTTTTTTTTTTTTTACCTCAAAGTCCCATAATGCTGTGCCACAAAAGGCTGTCACCAGAAACATTGCTGTAACAGAAAGCTGAAGTTCAGTGACATCAATCCTAAAGGAAGACAAGAGAAAAATTATGTTTACTTAAAAGAAAGTTTTAGAAAGATAAAAAGGGCACCTAACGGCCAAACCAACAGTGCTGGCTAATACAGTCCGCACACCGGTTGGGGGTAACAGGGAGCTCCTAGTTCGAGCGGCCATGTTGGGGAAAATATTTATGCCCTTTAAGTAGATTACGACAAGCTTCTTCCATTAAAGGTATTATACAATAAATGATAGGGTCATGAATTCTCTATTTAAGTTTGCCTTCTTTTATATAGAAAAGACTGACTGCTCGCTCAGCATATTTAAACAAAAATTTTATATAGTTTATTAAAGGTATAATAGTTTTATTACAAACAACAGCGTGTTTTCTGGCATGATAAAACAATCCCATTCTCATATAATTGCAAGGCAGCCTAAAACATCAAAAACGGATTGATGTAAAGGCACTACATGAATATATTCGATATGCCGTATTACGGGAGTACAGGCAAGTTTTTCTTTATCATGTCACCTCTTTTGTGCTTATTAAAGTAAGCTGATTGCAATGCAGAATCACCAAATTTAGAAACTTGATGTAGATTTTGCAGACTAATGGTTAATGCACAGCTGCATGTTAATATACACCAAAACGGACAGATAATTACATCCAGTCTGATTTTCATGTGACCATCAATGAAATCATTCAAGGCAACTTTTTTAAAATAAACAATATATATATATATATATATATATATATATATATACATACACACACATACACCCTATATACCATCAATTGCATCAAATAAATGGATATCTGCCTGATGTCTATCTGCTGTATATTATAATAAAAAATTCTAAACCCTTATTTATGAATGACTTCTACAGCCCACTACCAGAAATTGCCTTATTGGGCAATGCCGGACTAAGACTGAGCATGTTCTGTACCGACCAAAGCCATAATACTTATGGTATATTTATTTATTTTTTAATCAAGCCCTTATCTGCCTTAAATATAATATACATTTTTAGATAGAAACCACTACTCTGTGGACAATAAAATAATATTTTAAATTCATTGAAATGATCTATGCAGGAATTTCTGCCACCAAGAGGTAAAAACAAACGAATATTAAATAGCTGACATGTAAAGGAGTGCATATTCCTGAGCATACTCACATGCCAAACTTCAGAGTGCCACATACGTAGGTTTGCCACTGGGCACAGTAAAACATAAACATGCCCACAAAGCAACAGAAGAACATCCATCCTGGAAGAGTTCCAAGCCGGACCGCAGCTATTGTCCCCAGAGAAACAAACACTGCAAGGCAGGAAAAAATTGTTCTTAACTAAGAAAAGCCTTCTAGGGAAGCACCGTCAGAGTAAGTATGGCTATTACAAAACACAGTAAGAAATACTGAAATGTCAGTTCCGCTAAAAAATTATGGTAATTTGTTGGTGGTTTTGTTTTTATTATTTTAAGGTACAAAACCACCCTGTGTGTATTCTCATGTAAAATGCCTCACGAGACAACTTCAGAAATCCAAAGCTATCCCGCCAGCGATTCGGACTTTAGCCGGCGGGAAGGCAGTACGGGAAGATTAGTCTCCCGTAGAAGAGGAGATTCGTTGCTGGCCAACTAATCTCCCTGTCTGCCACTAGTGCCAAAATAACAGATTACCTATAGAGATTGAGTCACATCCATGATCAAACATTTCCCCGAGTGGCGAGCTGCTATTTGTCCTCCGAGCCTGTTTACCATCAATTGCATCCAATGACTGATAAACAAAAAGTCCTATGGCACAAAGAAGGTATGTCCAAAATGGTGCCTAGGAGGAAAAACATTTAGTATACTTAAAGGACATGTAAACCCCACATTATCCTATCACGTATATAGTTGGGCACTTTTCCCCCACCCAAACAGAATAATCTTTATTGCATATATTCCCTCCGTTTGGCAGCACCATCATTTTCCTAAAACAAATAGCAGCTTTCATCCACCAGCCATTTTTTCCTCTGACACATCATTAGTGACATTTACACCTGCAAACAGCATTTGTGCACTGTAAAGTTCATGCAATGAAGAATGCAGGCTTAAAAGGGCAGAACTAACTTTGATAAAAAAGTTGGCTTGAGCACTGTAATGATTAAGCCGAGCTCTAGAGAAGAAGTTAGGAGAACAAAATAGGAGCAGGCAGCTAGAGCAGAGTTTCTATGCAATCTCTTCATTGGCTGTTAGACTGGAGGGCCTGTTTAGTAATCTGAGTTGAGCATGCTCAGTAGCCAACAGTCAAAGTAGATTCCTGAAGAAGGGGGCTTAGCGGGTTAGAGGAGAGAAGGAATCTTAAAGGATTACTATTAATCTTTGAACAACTTGTTTCTTAAACATACATTGCAATAGGAATATATTTCTACAATATGTTTTTTTCATGCAGAATCTGTGGTGCATGCATACTACTGCTTTTCCAGTCAGCTTTTTGACCTAAGACACACATTTGCTTACTTGGCAACGCGTGGCATAGATCAAAGTAGCAACCGTAGCTCTCAAAGGATTTAAGAGAAACCATACACATGCTACAAAATAGGATTTACATTCACTTAAATGTACAGTAAAACATAGATTTTTCTACAGAGCAAACATCTGTGAGACTTCCAGCTCTGAAGACAGGCTGCCTGCAATTGCCCCTTCATGGACCTGGATCTGACAAGTGCAATCATGATCAAGCAACTACACTCAAACCTCAATTTTACCAGGAAAAAAACCCATAAAATCATTTTTTTTTTCTGTAAAAGTGGTGTAAAACTACAAAAAAAAACACCAAACCTTAAAATGCGAGAAAAGATACAGGGGAAAACAGGGTTTTTTGTTTATTTTTTTTAATGTGGGAATATGTACTCAAAATCTGGGATTGTTAAAAAAGTAAAATCCTGGAAAACATAAACACACACGTCCATGCACATTTAATTCTTTTAATGCTGATGTTTTATATTACTTCTACAAAGCAAAGGTTATTCTCTGCAATCATTAAATGTGTTTGTAGTCAGCATAAAAGTGACTGATACAGACCTGAAAGCTTATAATGTTTGAAGGCATGTGTAAAATGCATTGCCTTCCAGTGATTGTGGACTCAGCTCTCACGATCACCTGCATCAGCATTTTTAACAGAGCTACTAGAAAAAGTTATTGTGTGCACACAGTATAAGAAGATTTACCCCATAAAACTGTACAGTTGAAGTCCTTTATTTCTTGTTATCAGGAGGACCCAGAGCAATCATTTAGCCACAGTTCTAAGGTAACTTCCAGATCTCAACTTAATTCACCATCAAGTTGAGCTTTTAAGTGTCTATATAAAGGCAAATAGGCATCCTCCACCAATTTAGGCTGAGCTGCCTGTTATGTTCAGTGGTGGCCTTGGATAATGATACATGTGAGTTAAAAAGCCAGGTCATCTGTCCATCTATGTACCTATTTTTTAAAATGTATTCAAAGAGATTATAAAAAAACAAAAACAAAAAAGAAGCCAGGTCCACCTATGATTTTGAATGCTTTGCTGGATGCTCTGACCTGCGCCCCCCACCTCACCACTCCTTTAGGTATTCCACTGGTTCTAAATCTTATTATCGATATCAGGGGTCCCCAATCCTTTTTACCTGTGAGCCACATCTAAATATAAAAAAGGTTGGGAAGCAACACAAGCATGAGAAAGTTCCTAGGTCATGCTCAATAAGGGCTGTAATTGGTCATTTGGTAGGCCCGATGTGGACTGGCAGAATACAGGTGGGTCTGTTTGACAGTACACATGGTCATTATGCCTCCAAAACTTGACTCAAGTCAGAAATCTAAAAAGGAGCACCTGTTTTGAAGCCACTGTGAGCAACATCAAATGCCTTGGTGAGCAACATGGTGCTTGCAAGCCACTGGTTGGGGATCACTGATCTATATGAAGTAGGACCAGTGTGCAAAATGTCATCATTAACCATGTACTTTAAACAAATATGTAAGCGTTCATTTTACGACTGCGTTGTTATTATCCATCCAATGGGATGCTGTTTGCAAATCACTCACATTCAGACCAGGACCCATTAGCTGCTAAATTTATACCCTTACAGGACAGGATGATCTCTACACCATGAAGCAACAACTCAAGCGTATCCAATCATAAATTGACTAGGGCAGGTGAAAGGAGGGGGGGGGGCACTCACCTAAACAGACCCAAACATAAATGTGGTATGTATTTTAATGATTTTACATTATTGCAGTTCTAGTTCCTTCACACACCAATGATACTGATCAGCGATCACTTCTGTCGAAATAGCCTGTGGCTACAAAATCCATGAAATGCATAAAGTCTCCTGTGAGACCTTTTCCCTTCTCTCCATGTGATACAATGTGTTAAATGGACATAGTAAAGAGCACCGTGATGTCCACTAGCACCTGATCCAGAAGTGCTTTTTTTTTTTTTACAGGTTGCACATGGTATTAGGCATTGGTCGGTAAGTGCTCCACAAAAGCTTTATAAAGACTTGCACAGCTAAAAAGTTTTTAGTCTATTACATAGTAGGCTTATCCACTGGCTTCATTTTGCTTTTGTCCTGAAATGCAGCTCTCTTGAAATAAAATGCATTATCTGTATTCTTTTGGCAAAGAAACCTCAGGTGACATTTCACAAAAGGGGTCAATTGTGTCCTGGAACCCTTTAAAGTGGACCTGTCACCCAGACACAAAAATCTGTATAATAAAATTCCTTTTCAAACTAAACATGAAATCCAATTTCTATTTTTTATTAAAGCATTCATAACTGGTGTAAGCTCATTTAAAAATCTCAGCTGTCAATCAAATATTGTCTGCCCCTCCTCTATGCCAGTGGCATAGAGGCGGGGCAGACAATTACTTTCACTTTCCATTTAGCACTTCCTAGATGTCACTGCTCTCCCCACATTCTCCCGTTCTCTTTACCATTTAATTGTGTAGCCATCACATGGGGATGGACATCGGGTCCCCTATTCTGGTGCACAAACAAGATTCTGAGATGATACAAGGCTTGTCTTAATAACAGTGTCCACAAAATGGCTCCTGCCTGCTTGCTATAATTTTGAAATCCCAGACTGAAGGAAGCAAGATTCAAATAATTTAAATAGTGTAATTAAAGTTCATTTTGCTTGACTAATGTGATAAAATAGGACTTTTAATAATTTTTTTGGGTGACGGGTCCCCTTTAAAAAAAAGGAACTGCGCTAGAAGATCCTATAACTAGAAAATGTCTTGGATTTCATGCATAAACAAATCTTCTATGATCTACACACCCTATGACCAGAAGCTGTAAAGGTAAAGTAAATTGCTGAAGTGCAACGAGAGATAACCATTATTTATTTTGCAAGCACTGTTACAGCTTATCAGTTATAACTCTCCATCTACCTGGCACTCTTTTGGGGGAGTCACCTTTTATTGCAGACATCTGCTATTTCACCAACCTGGGGAACTTTGTTAAAAAGCACAGCAGCACAATTTGTTTTTTGGTTCCTAGGTGTTCCTTCTGCAGGTTTCAGGTAGAAGCATGTGGGGGGTACACTGTCAATCTCAATAATTACTATACTGTGCAACCCTTTATTATAGAGGAGACACATTGGCCTGAGGCAAAAAGCTCAAGATTTGTCTCACTGGGGGTGGTGGCTGGTAGCCCCCTGTGTATAAAGCACTAGTCACGCCAATGAATAATTTTATATGCATTTATATAATCACAGCCCCAAAAGTAATTAAGAGGCCTCATACTACTAAATTAGCAAGAACCTCCTCCCAGTGGGCCCTACTTATTAGCACAGTATAAGCCAACTTTACAGTTTCCAAGTCCTATTTTATTTTTTATGGAGATTTCCATTTTTGCTTTAATGAAAATGCATTGAAAGTTCTAGTGTTAGATGAAGAAAACTATTAGAATAAGTTACCGTAAGATACAGAGTCACGGGCTCACACATAGGCACTAAATCCATGTGTTCCATTTTTGCTTAAATGCATTGTAAGCACAAAGAATTGTGCAATGATAAGTACATCAAGCAATCCTATACAATCAGTTGCAAATACACGTTTGTACTTTCCACTGCATTCATAAATGGGGCATTACAACTACTAATATTCTGTTTAATATTTGCTTGTAAAACTTGCTGAATATGATAGAGTGGATGTAAATGCATTTTTCACTCTCCTACTAGAGTTGCGTGTATTTAGCTATTACCTTAAGGGCAGAGACACACCTGAAGATTTGGGGATGTTTAGTTGAGATTTTAATCCCCCCCTGAAAAGCCTTCCCGCCGGCTATAATCTTATTTGCCGGTGAGATGGCACTCGGAGAGCTTCGTTTTACGAAGTTGCCCGAAGTTTCCTCGTGAGGCAACTTCGGAAAACGAAGCACTCTGAGTGCCATCCCACCGACGATTTAAATTCTAGACGGCGGGAAGGCAGTTCTGGGAGATTAGTCGCCCGAAGAAAAGGCGATTTGTTGTGTGTCTCTGACATAGAGGAGAAGGAAAGCTACCGAAGCAGTTTGTTGCCAATAGATTAGCCACAATAGAGCAAACTATAAGACTATATATGTTCTGCAGAATATTTTACCCTACCTGAGTAACAGCTCTAGAAGCTCACTCTGTTTGTTAGGATAGCAGCTGCCATATTAGCTTGGTGTGACAGTTTTTTGCCCGAGTCTCTCCCTGCTCACTCATAGCTCTGAGCTCAGATTACAGCTGGGAGAAGAGGAGGGGGAGAGAGGAGCAAACTGAGCATGCTCAAGCCCTAACCCTTCAGGTTATACTGAAAACAGGATGTCTGATACAGAGGCCCTGTGTACACAATAGAAAGAAAGAAATGCAGTGTTTCTTTTGACAGAACAGCATTACTTTGAGGGTTTACTGATGTATTTATATAGACCTTTTTGACAAAGCTTACTTAACTTTAGCCTTTCCTTCTCCTTTAAAGACTGGCCCTTAAAATAAAAAAAAATTGTCATAAACACGGCAGTTTCCATAAGCAGTGAATGTTGTAATGAGGGAGGGTACAGGTTTCTCTCAAAGGCTTTAGACCTTGTCCCTTCCAGGCAGGAAGCCATGCACAGGCAACAAACAGATCTTGCAACCTGCCCATTTACACAACTGGAAAAAAACAATTGATTTGGGGAGAAATACAGCCATAAAGGAACTGAACAAACACAGCTCAAAAGAAAAAGAAGACCAACTGTAATATATTACTTAGCCTGGCCACACACTGTTCTGCTTGCTCACTTTTTGGCTACAACAAATGGACCTGAACGTTAAGTGGGTGGGACCTGTGTCCTGTCAGGTTCTGGCCTATGAATGCCACAGACAGAAGGGACGCATCAGCAGATTCACTTTTCTCTCTCTTGTCCGAATGCTGATGATAGGACGACTGCATTGGTTAGAGCAGCGTTTCCCAAACTGGGTGGTTGGCCCCCATGGGGAGACCTGAATACATCAGAAAGTCCAGCCAGAAGGACATGTTAGATTTGGGGTCAATTATTTGCGGTCATGCTTTTTTTACTGTCCCCCTGATGAAGATCCCCTTCCCCTTTACTTTGAGTGGTGGTCAAAATGTGTTGGGTTCTTTCCTATGTAAATAAACATTTAAAAAAGTACTCTGAGTGCCCTGCTGTTTCAATAGTTATCTATATCTGTTTGGGAATATACCAGGGGACCACCCCTGCATTGAGCACCACCAATTATGTCAATTTTGCAATTTAAATAGGGACTGCATAA
This sequence comes from Xenopus laevis, assembly GCF_017654675.1. NCBI lineage: Eukaryota > Metazoa > Chordata > Amphibia > Anura > Pipidae > Xenopus > Xenopus laevis. Next base: position 98,178,803 of record NC_054376.1, read on the forward strand.
CCAATGACACCTTACTTTTACTATTTGCTCCAGTAGGCTGAAGCTCAAGGGCCACCCCTTCCCCAGCATACCTGACTCTCCATGTCCATACAATTTAGCTGGTCAAGATGCCACACTCTGGGGTAATGCTAATTGCAGAGAGTTGTGGAGGGAAATTTGTGGAAAAAACAGAAGCACTTAGTCAGTTATACTGACATGTATACTGAATAAGGGATGCACCGAATCCAGGATTGGGTTCGGGATTCGGGCTTTTTCAGCAGGATTTGGATTCTGAATCCGAATCCTAATTTATATATGTAAATTAGGTGTGGGAAGGGAAATCACATGACTTTTCGTCTCAAAACAAGGAAGTTGTTCCACTTTTTCCTTTCCCGCCTCTAATTTGCATATGCAAATTAGGATTTGGCTCGGTATTTGGCCAAATGTTTCACGAAGGATTCGGTCAAATCCCAAATAGTGGATTCGGTGCATCCCTATACTGAATTAAGTCAGTATTGAGATAACTTTTAATATGATGTAGACGAGAGTGGTATTCTACGACAATTTGAAGTTGGTTTTTATTTTTTATTATTTGTAGTTATTTAGCTGATTATTTATCAGCTGTACAGTTTGCAGTTTCAGCAGTCTGGTTGCTAGGGTCCAAATTACACTAGCAACCACTAAAAGACTGGAATATGAATAGGAGAAGACCTGAATAGACAGATGAATAATCAAAAGTAGCAATAACTATAAATTTGTAGCTTTAAAGAACATTTGTTTTTAGATGGGGTCAGTGACCCCCCCCTCCCATTTGAAAGCTGGATAGAGTCAGAAGAAGGCAAATAAAACTAAAAAATAAATGAAGAGTCGAAGACCAATTAAAAAGGTGCTTAAAACTGGTCATTCTAACATACTAAGGGTCAGTCCGCACAAGCATATTCGGACAACTAATCGCCTCTTCTTCTGGGCGACAATCTCCCCGAACTGCCTTCCCGTCCGCTATAATGAAAAGTCGCCTGCGCTAAAGCACACGCGGCGCTTTGTTTTCCGCAGTCGCCTGAAGTTGCCCCAAGAGGAAACTCGAGAGGCTTCGGAAAACGAAGCGCCGCGTGTGCTTTAGCGCAGGCGACTTTTCATTATAGCGGACGGGAAGGCAGTTCGGGGAGATTGACGCCCTGAAGAAGCGGCGATTAGTCGCCAGGCGACTAAATCTCCTCGTGTGAACTGACCCTAAAAGTTAACTTAAAGGTGAATGACCCATTTAGGTGATACATTGAGAGAAAGAGCCTGTTATTTAGTTAAGTTTCCCTGGAGTATCTGCGATCATCAGAGAGGCAATATTACATATCCCATTCTTAATTATAAATACAAATAAGAAGACGGATACAAAATAAAGTGAATAGTGATATTGCATCACGATGTAATGAAAGTGAAAGCAAACCTGCTAATAAATGTGAATTTTTTGATGTAAAACTGGAGGAAAGACTTTGGAGATTGTATTCTACATTTGCATGGATCATGTAGTGTAACGCCACATACCGACGACCCCTCACTCAACCCTTAGCTTTTACTCCCCACCCTGTTATCTCACCTCCTCAGTGGCGGCGGGGCAATAACACACAAGGATAAGTGTGGAGATGACGTTGAGCAGAAGTCCCCCCAAAGTGATAGTATTGGGTGCCAGCCACAGCGGCACCTTATCCACCAGCCAGTTCCAATACACCTGCATAGGGGGCTCCAAAAGAGAGCGGCCGGAGGCGCTGTACTTGTGTTCCTCCAGCCTCTTGAGTTGTTGGGAGCTCAGAGGCTCCTGTATGTACAGGTGGGGCATTAGCCTCCCCGCCAGCCCCGCAGCCAGACCCATGATTGCGGATAGTTCCTACAGGGGATTCGTCCTGCGGTGACGTCACGTAGGGCGTCATCGTCACGTGGTTCAAATTAAAACTACAAGCGGGAGCGTTGTCTGAAGTGTTTTCTCTCTCAGTTGTTTGGGGGGAAGCGTGTTGAGAGTTTTTTGTGGGTGCTGACTACTTGAGGGGGGCTATGGGGGAGGAATATTGCTAGCTGCAGGTGGTGCGTACACAAAGCTAGTTTATGAGGGTGCTGAGAGATTTTTATGGAGGCCAGGGTTGCCAGGTCTAAATTTTCAAAACCAGCCAAAGTCAGCTTCAAAAGTAGCCCAAAAATAGCACACTATTTGCTGTGAGAAAAGGTAAAAAAATAAATACAGTGTTGGACTGTGATGCCAGGGGCCCAACTAGGGTTGCCACCTTTTCTAGAAAAAAATACCGGCCCTCCTATATATTTATCTTTTTTCCCAATTAATAACATTGGGATCAACCATCATTTTCACCTGCCAGGGCTGTAAAATACCGGCCAGGTGGCAACCCGCCTAGGCCCACCAGAAAACCTTAGACTGTGGCACACCTCCCAACGTTCTGGAAACGGAAAGAGGTACAACAATTGACCATGCTCCTTTTTGTAACCACACCCCCTAATTACCATGCCCATTTTACAATGGTTATGTCTATTTGACATAACTCAACTACTGCTGTTTGAAACCAAGACTCCTCCAATCTGCAAAACAGGAATGTCTTGAAAATATCTTCAGTTTTTTTGTGCCACTTTTGGTTTTATTTTCTGCTGGAAAGTATCAAAGCAGCCATGTGTGCTAAGACTATTAAATAGTCCAGTCTCAATAAAGGCTTAAAGGAGACCTGTTGCCCTAAGAGCATAATTCCAAATAATTTTCAATCATGTTAGTTGAGCAAAATAACATTTACTTACACTACATTTATTATTTACATTTTGTTTCCTTCAGTCTTGGAATTACACAATCACAGCAAGCAGGCAGGAGCCATTTTCTGGACACTGTTATTAGGATAAATTGTGTATCACCTCAAAATCATATGTATGCACCAGAATGGGGGACCTAATGGCCATGCACAGTACCCTAACAAATTATCGCGTGTTAGGAGGGAGGGAGAATGTGTCAAGGGCAGTGACATCTAGGAATTGCTGAATAGAAAGTGAAAGTAATTGATTGCCCCACCTCTATGCCTCATGCATAGAGGCGGGCAGGTTATATTTGATTGACAGCTCAGATATTTAAACACCTTTATAACAGGTATGGATGCTTTAATGAAAAAAACAATTTGGGTTCCATGTTTAATTTGCAAATTACTTTTATTATACAGCTTTTTATGTGTAGTTGACAGGTCCACTTTAAGTTGTCATCAATATAGCATTGTCATCAATAAGAACCTATATTGATGTCATAGCTTTTTCAAAGCACATCACAGTGAGTTTGGTATGAGCAGCTCTATTGATCCATCCGTATGGGATAGTACTTAAGGCTTGCAAGGACAGTCAAATAAACACATATCCAGCGCTATATTAAGGAAAACATATCCAGCACTATATTAAGGGACACATATCCAACGCTATAAGACCTCATGGCGCTGTATTTTTTGTGTACCAAGATGTTTGAATAAAGGAAATCTATTTTACCGTTGAATTGAGAGTGAGCGATTCTGTTTCGAGAGGGCTCTGGAGTGCGCCGTCTAACCAATAGATGCTTGCAAGACAGTCACAATAAACTCACGCCAGTGTTATTGTAGGGCACATGGATGAACATAAAGATGAGCATGACTATAAGTGAATGCACTTCTCAGATGGTTCATATGTGGTATTTTATGAACATCTTATAATAAACACAGTGGCACTGCCAGTGGTGTAAAATTTCCATCTTTATTGTACAGGTCACATTTATCACTTTCATTTTCGGTTCTAAAGCAAATAACATCCAGCTAAGCATTTTTGTTGCAGTATATAGTATCTATACCTGTTTAATGTAGTAAAACACTGTACTGGTCTACTTAGAAAAAAATGCAATCAACAATTAGCTTGTGCAATATCACATCCCTGTTAAACATTAACGTTAAATAGACTGCAGTATTTAATTACATGGCAGATGCCTGCTTCAATGGCTTTACTATCCCATGGCAAATCTGCTAGTTCAGGTCAGGATACTATTTACCAATGTTTAGGGCAGGGCAGCCCATTTGTCTTGGGCTGACAACTACAGAAAACCTATGGCCAAAACATATCCTTAGTGAAAGTACAAATTGAGCAGTTATTCCTTTACAGGTTGGACATTGCTGATAAAATTTCTCTCTATACACAAATTATCTTGTAGAATGTTTCTTTGAGCAGCGTAATGCTTATGGTGGCACACTTTGAAGCCCATTTATCAAAGTCCTAATTTATCTCATTATTTTCTGAAAATACCAAATCCGCAAGGGTTTTTTCCCTTTATTTATCAATACATTTTCCCGAAAATTTCCTGTGCAGGAAAAAATCATGAAAAAAACGAATCCCACAATTTTTCCGATTTTCCACCCGAAAACTCAAATTTTTTCCGATTTTTTCCTGAAAAACCACGAAATCTTTGGATTATTGTACGAAAGCCAGTGCAGATCAAGATTTCTTCGGAACTTCTCCCATTGACTTATATGCAACCTCGGCAGGTCTGAGATGCCGGATTTTCAGATTCTGACTTTTTCCATCCTCGGGGTATAATAAATCCCGAAAAAATTAGTGTTTTTTCTTTTCCACTAAAAAGGTTTTTGGCATTCAGAGTTTAATAAATAACCCACTTTGTGTTATAGCACAGGCTATCACCTGTCAAACCAAAGATATAAAAATCATGAACCTTTGGCATGCCCACTGCCAGTTTCTTGTAAGGGTATAGTAACATGAAAGTGAGTTTTTGAGGTGTAAAGGAAGGTTATGGCAAGACCACAGCTAATTGCTCAGTAATATCTCTATAGAGGTGGGGGGGACTAAAACAAGAGGTGTATATATATATATATATATATATATATATATATATATATATATATATATATATATATATATATATATATATTTATATACTTGTTAATACCAATAGGAAATTAAACAATATGGTCCAGTGGCCCTTAATTTTCTGTGTTCTCAGTGCCTTCATCTTTCTGCATTGCCCTGGGCAACCTCTTCTCTAATTCTTGCACTTTCTTTATTTAATTATATTGCTTAAAAGCTCTAAACCAAACACAAATAATGTGCATCACTGTAAGCTTGTTCTGTCCCTTCCTCTTAATTAAACACATGCGCCAGGACTTTGATTTCATCAGACAAGATAATATAGTTGTAATGAATATGACTACACAAAGAAGATGCAAATCCAAGATCAAATAATTGTAACACTGATGTCCAGATTCCAATTCAATAGCAGAGCAGCTGAATTCTGGACATGCTCATGCACTCTTTTGCTTGCTTGCTTTCAGTTCTCGCATAAAACAATTAATGACAGACAGAGGCACACCTTTCATTAGAAGGCGGAAAAACGAGATCCCACCTGGAAACCAAATGTTAAATGTTAGATGGCTGAAATGTAAATTTTCCCATGGATAATGTGAACACAGAACATATCTAAACACACAACATATCATTTAATGAGAAACAATATATGAAAATGCTTTCAGATTATCCATAAAATGTTCCATTATTTTGCAGATGAAGGAAGATTTAAGGAAGATTTACTACATACACGTGCAATTTTATTAGCTTTGTTTATGCATTGATTACTGTGAACCGATGAATGCTAATCATATAATGCATATATTTTATTGAGAAAAAAAAAATCTTGAGATCTGTTGGTTAAAAATAACGGGAACAAAAATTAAAAATGGGATGTTTCACATTATTAAGTTCACAGAAAAATTAAGTTTATACAGTATAAGGATCTCCTAGTAACTATAACGGTAGTCCCCAACCTTCTATGCTTGTGAGCCACATTCAAATGTAAAAAGAGATGGGGAGCAGATCCTGTTGGTGCTAAATAAGAATTGCTATTGGCTATTTCTTAGCTCCTGTGTGGACGTGTAGCATATAAAAGGTTCTGTTTAGCAGAACACCTGGTTTTTATGCAATCAAAACATGCCTCCGAGCCAAGAACTGAAAACTAAGCACATGCTTTGAAGCTACAACATCCAAGGGGCTGGAGAGCAACATTTTGTTCTCATGTAAGATCTCAAAGTTAATGTATTCTCTGAAACCTCATGTAATTTCATAGAATATGTCAGAAGACTGAACTGCCCAGCCCAGGTTATCTTTTTATACTGTCAATGCACTAATCTGACATATGTGGACTTTTCTGCAGTTCATGAAATTACGGTAATAAAAGGATTAATAATATATATTAATATATAGAGGAAACATGGCTTCTGCCAAATGACAATGGTATTTCTATACTAAGGCAATCATTTTTAATACTCACACTAGGAGCCATGTGCTCTTTTTGGTTATATGTTTGTGGCATCTATGAGCATATCCCACTTAAAAACACTCACAGCTGCATCCTTAAATTGCATGTGTGTCTCCTGTATGTTGAAGGAGGCGCTAGGGGCGCTTTTCCTTCTGGAAAATCCCTGTAGTCTCAAAGTCATTTTTGAACCTTAAACAAAAACCTGTATCTAATATTAACCCACAGTAGAATTTATGGCATCAGCACAAAAGTACCACCGTTCCACAGCTGTAGGTTCTAGATCAGGGGTCCACAACCTTTTTCATCCGTGAGCAACATTGAAATGTAAAAAGAGTTGGGGAGCAACACAATCATGAAACAAGTTCCTGGGTGGTGCCAAATAAGGGCTGTGATTGGCTATTGATAGCCCTTATGAGGACTGGCAGCCTACAAGAGGCTCTGTTTGGCAGTACATCTGGTTTTTATGCAACCAAAACTTGCATCCAAGCCAGGAATTTAAAAATAAGCCCCTGCTTTGAGGCCATTGAAAGCAACATCCAAGGAGTTGGGGAGCAACGTGTTGCTCATGAGCTACTGGTTGGGGATCACTGTTCTAGATGGTTAAAACTAATGGCTAGTCCAATGAAAAACCTTCTGTATAAACAATCCTTTCCCTTTTCCCAGCCTTTGTTAGGCTCTGAGATAAGAAGAAGTTTATAATTCAAGCACCTTCAAGACAAACCTACCTTACCTTTATTTTTACAATCCATTTTTTTTGGGTATTACCCTATATCATTTGTTTTGTATTACTAGCCCAAATATTTAGATCCTTACAAATAACACGGTACTAATTGTTATATGCATTAATGATTCCGATAACCGCACATTTATAAGAGACCTCAGTGGCCAAAAACCTCCTTTGTATGCAAAACAGCAAGTATTCTGGTTCAAAAGCATGTCAAATCATATTTGATCTGAAGACATATGCATCTCTCAGATGATTATAATGATAAAAGGTTTACAAATTGAAGAAAGCTTCATCAGCATGTCTTCATGTAATACTGGGTGAGAGGGTTTTCCAAAAATGTTCCATGAGAAAGCATTTTATGGAAGTCAGGTGATTACATTTTTTTAGATAACTAACATTATTGGTTAGTTATTGTTAATTGATTTGGATCTATAAGAATTGGAAGGAATGCTAAATTTGTATTAGTACATGATGGAACAATTTGATATTCTACAACAGATATAAGCTTCATATGACATCACCATATGAAAGCTTACCTTAGATGACAATACACATTCAATAGTCCTTATTGTGCAACTAAGGGAGAGAGAAAGAGAATTTAAAAGCTAATAACCAACATTAATTAACTATATGGCAAAAGTGATGCAAATGGTGTTTTTAAACATTTAGTTATGTAATAAGGATGAGGATGTTGAAGCATATACAAGCAAAGTAAGGGTGAAATACATTTTAAAAATACAATTAATAACTAAAAGTATTATTAATCCAAACAGAACACCAGACCTGTTGCAACAATTTTGGGCAAGCAGGTTTTCTCCTACATGTGCAAGTATATTAAACTATACATATATATATTATATATAGATTTATGGAGATGAATATATTTGCACACACACACACACACACTGAATATTTTATAGGAAGACACACATGTAATATATATAATATATATATGTATGCGAAAAATTAGAAAGGATTATCCAGTGTTGAAGTCTATAAAAAATATTTGAGATCAATTTGTGTGATAATTTTTATTAGGAAAAACACAGCGTTGTACATTTGATTTACTGTAGACTTAGGGGCCCATTTATTAACAATTGAAATGCAATTTTTTCATGAATCTCGGAAAAATGTGTGGTTTTCCTATATTTCTAAACATAGTTCTTCGCTAGAAATTGGCCCGAATTTTTAGAGGTTTTTGAGGTTTTTGGATTTTCGAAAGTGCATCATTCAGCGCTTTTTTCTGTTCATATTTTTTTATATTCAGATCTTTTAAAAAATTACATCACAATCGTGGCTTTAGAATTTGTGAGTTTAGTCGTGGTTTCCTAAACCTCTAAAATCCAACCTTTAATAAATAAACCTTCACGAGGCAGTTTATTATTAAGGGGCACATTTACTAAGGGTAGAAGTGAATTTTCGAATTCAAAAACTTCGAATTTCGAAGTAATTTTTGGGTACTTCGACCATCGAATAGGCCAAAATTCAATTTAAATTGAAAAAACTTTGAATATGCAACCATTCAAAAATTGAAGTACTGTCTCTTTAAAAAACTTCGAATTCAACACTTCTCCACCTTAAACCTGACGAATTGCTATGTTAGCCTATGGGGACCTCCTAGTACCTATATGGCTAAGTTTTTAGAAGTCGAAGTTTAGATTCAAATGATTTCTACGATCGATCGAACAATTTTAATTAGATCGAAAACAGCTAAATTCAAGCAAAAAAAACCCTTCGACTATCGAATTTTTTCAATTCGATGGTTGAATTTTGAAGTTTTAGCACTTCGAAATTCGACCCTTAGTAAATGTGCCCCTAAGTGTGAAATTAGAGCTCACCACTAGTGATGGGTGAATTTAGTTGCCAGGCATGGAATTACAGCAAATTTCTGCACTTCGCTGTCTGCGAATGTTTCCACGAAACTGAAGCGAGAATTCGAAGTGGGAATTGTTACACAAATTGTCGTGCGTCAATATTATTCTGATGCGCCTTGACTTTGGACAAAAGAGTAGTGCGTATAAAAATTGTCGCTTGCGTCAAAATTGTTATGCTACAAGATAACTTTGACGCCCATTGACAATACGTTTCACAAATTTTTCACCGTTTTGCAAATTTTTCCAGAGTGTCACAAATTTTTCTGTGAAGCGAAACAGAACAGATCGCTACCACAGAATATGAATCCACTTTATTCATTCCTATTGGATTTTTAGAATTTCATCAGCTCATATAAACATTTCTAAAAATCCCTTAGGAATGAATAGAAAATTGTGGCGATAAATCTGCCCCTAAATGTTAGGATTGTGAAATAAAAACTGGAACCAACTTTGCCTGAATTTTATTTTTACTGATTTTATATGCCCCCAATGTACCTCTAATAAAATGAGAATTAAGTTTCCAAAAGGCCTTATGTGTACTTTAGATCTGAGTTTGCTTTCAGTTTACCAAACTAACTCTAGATGATTTTGGATCAGCGGGTTCTTTCTTTAAAACTGTATAGTGACACATCCATAGACCTCTGGTTAAATCAAATCACGTAGGATTGTACTCTTAGCATTCAGCTGCAGCAGAAGTCCATGGATGAGATACTTTTAACTTCAGGTCATGCATTATTCATAGATATCAATGTATCATCCCTATTTTTGACCAGTAGATGTTTTAAAGATAACTCACCATTTTCAAACAAGATGGCAGGGTCTAAAATAATTTGGTTGGCCCATAATAGCAATATGACCTCAAACCTCATAAAATGTATATTTTTAAGTGAACATAAATGGATGGTTAACTCTGCTTATACCTAGGCTACATGTTCCAATTAAATCTCAGAATGTAAGCTTACAGTATACTTTTCCTCTTTCAAAGAAGTGTCAATTGTCTAAGCAAAGTCAAATTTAACAACGCTTGTTATTCCACAATTTTTTTTTTACATAGATTGTTATATTTGCAGGTAATTGTTACTTATTTCACAGGATTTGCTTGTTCATGGTAAACCTTCTGCGTACACTTGTTTGGCCTGTATTTACCATGAAACTGTATTTGTAATCAACCCAAGATTTACAAATACAAGCTTTTACATGCAAGGAATAGCTTGCTGTGACAAGGGAGTATATACATGATGTAATCCACTATAGAATATATTTAATAAACCTGCTTCTGTTTCCAGAGTCCAAATGGTTCTCCACTTAATGACCCTGCAGAATTAGAACATGTGAACCGATATACTTTTCTAATTGTCATCATATATTTTATTTTGTCATTGCATTTACTAGTTTTATCTCATGCATTTATCATAGTTCTATCTTATACACAACCTACCTGCTAAATTTCTGTATCCATGAAGTTGGCATTGTTCAGTGTTATGTAGTTGTTAAATGAGAAAGGGGCAGAAATGTTGTACATTTTGTTTTGGACTTCTGTACCAGCCCAAGACAACCACAGCCCTTTAGCATGAAACATATGTGCCTCCAAAATTGCCCCAGCAGCTCTCCATCTTCTTTTTACTTATAGAGCGCAGGGACCGACTCACAATATACTGAATATATAGACTATAATTGTCACAATATGAGGCTGATTAGTAAATAATTCAGATTAAATCCAAGATGGGAAACTCCTGTGGCAACTTTGAAGGCCTGGATCATTACTACTATAGAGATGCTGAACCTTTAGGCTGGTTCAATAAGTTCAATAAATAAAATATGGCATTTCTAGCCATAATAATTGGTAGGGTTTAGTTCTGATTTAATATGGGATAGTCCAAAGTAATGTCACTCTGATTTGAGCATGTGAAGTTGGTTCCTGATAAAGGATGGTTTTAAGGGAAAGTATGTTAAAGAGGGTACGTTGATTTTTATTAAGGAACTAAGAACGAAATAGCAGTTGATTGAAGGCAAGGGAACATGTAGGGTCCAATTTATTAACTTTCATAACCTTTTTTAATTTAACCATTCATTTCCCATGCTTCAACAGTTTGGTTCAGTGGCGAAACTATTAATCTGAATTGGCAATACCCGAAATTGAATTAACAATTTGGATGGGTATTAGTGATCAATGCTGCTTAGTGCTAATATCCCATAGATAATGAATGTATGCATTCTTCTGCTTAAATCAGTCAAACACATTCTGACAGATTTACACCTTTACCAGTTTTGATAAATGTGTATGTTTGTTAAAAACTATTCTGATTGTCAGGAAAAGTTTTGATTATGTAATGTTCCACAATACATTACATGATGGGTGTTCTTATGGACTTCCTCTTTTAAATCATCACATGTATTACTGTAGCTTGTTGGAATTCAGACAATATATTAATGATTATATTAACCTCAAATACCATTTTAAATTACTCTTAGAAATCTCTAAATGTCAGCTTTGAAATAAAAGTAATGGTTATATCTGTAAACTGTGACACAGATAACTTATTTCCATTAGATATGTTCTCTTTACAGAAATCTCTGACTCCTAAAAAAGCAACAATGCCTAGATTTTATAATAGCCCTAGACCTTTGACACTACAGTTATGTAGTATGTATGTTTTGCGGTAGGATACCTGAAGCATTTTCTCTTGCATTAATGGTACAGCAAAATAATAATAACTTTTGTAAAATCTGTCATTATAATACTATATTACAATAGTTTCTTCTTCTTTCATAAGGTTTCAGGTGACGTCAGCATTAGAAGCTTCACTTAATAAATACGTTATAATAAATCATTCATTTCATAAATGGTGCATACATTGAGAAAAAAACATAGCTCAAAACCGTAAAAAAACCACAACAATGAATAGGCAATCAACTTCTACACTAATTCTCACAAATGACCTAATATCAGAGCATGTTTAATAAAGCCACAGAGTAGAACAAGGGGATCCCAGTGGGACCATATCATTCTTAAACTCATCTAGTTATTTCTGAATATCCCACACTGCTAAGGCACTCACTGCACAAAAAGAGTTTTTTCAATTTTTGAAATGTAGTTCTTTAAGATCCCTGGCAAGGTGTTGTCTCAGACAAAGTCCTCATGGTGCAAACAACATAATTGGACTGGCATGCCAGGGTGCCACGAAATTACTGGTAGGCCCTCCACCAAAGAACCATATTATACTTATACAATTGGGAACATTTTATATTTTACAGTCTGACACTCTTTATAAATAAAGGAATTTCATATTTTAGGTGCATCTTATTAATGAATAAATAATGTATTAGAAAATAAGCATTTTGCAGCAGTACAATTGATGGCTTCACTTTGTGCATGCAGGGTTGTCACCTTTGCCAGTGGCTAAACCTGAACAAAGGTGGAGGGGCAGATAACATTGGGGGTCGGGCAGTGATGTTAGGGTGGGAATAATGACATTAGAGGCGGGCACAATGATGTCAGTGCAGCTATGACATCAGGGCAGGGTTACTGCCCCACTTTGACACTACTGGCTGGATTTCTGTCCAGTTTGCTCAATATTTTGAACCAGACAGAAAGTTTTCTGATAAACTGAGATTCCCAATTTAAAACCAAATGGGTGGCAACCATATCTCTATTTTCTGCCTGATGAGTAAGCCAAATCTTTTAATTACAGGTATCGGATCTATTATACAGAAATCAGTTATCCAGGAAGCTCTGAAATAGAGCAATGCTAATTTGCATAAACATTTTTTAATATTTTTCATTTATTGTCTCTGTTATTGTTCTGGTTTCACAAGACTGATAACTAAACAGAAAGTTGAGACCTGAAGATGCCTTAGAAAAACCGAACTGTTCAGGTCAAAAAACAAACAGGTTGCAACCCTATGTGCATGAACTACTTGACTCTGGGTCTGATTGGTTTAAACACTTTGTAGGTTGGCTAGAAACCCTGATCTAAAAACATAAAACAAAAACCTAAACTCTATACTTTACTTTAATAGGACATACCTTTAACCTCCAGCTTGCAATCAACCTCAGCCTCACCCAGTTCATTTACAGCTTTGCAGGTATATGTACCCCCATCATAGGGGCTAGGTTTGCGTATCTCCAGGGTGCACACGCTCTGGTTACTAAACGTTCTGTATCTGGGATCATTCATGATAACCACTTTGTTTTTCATCCATGTTATTTTTGGCTGTCAAAATAAACATAAATTGAAGATTATTTCGATTTTACTTCAGCCTCTGAGCCTCGACAAAAAGATTTCCAGTTGAATTCCTTCTGTTGGTAACCCCCCCAAATGTCCTTATTAGTGGATAGCAATGCTATTTTAAATACTGTATGATTATTTGCCCACAGTTTAATTTAATAAACAGCTCCGATCTCTTTGTAGAACATGAGACATTAATTAACATGTCATTAATGTGAAACAATAATATAACTGCAAGCATTTTCTATTGTACCAAAAACATGTTACATTCTGCATTGTTGTTGTACCTTTGGGTTCCCTCTGACACTGCAGTTGAGGGTAGCATTGTATCCAGCAATAGCTACTGTATTTATTAGGGGATGGGTAAACTGTGGCGGTTCAGTAAAATCAAAGTCATCATAATCTGGTCTCTTGTAAGCTTTACCTGGTTGAAAAATAAATAAATAATTCAGTCATGCAGAATATAAACATCTATAGGATGTATTAATATTCTTTGGGGTCAAAGTGCACCTGAGTGGTGTAAAGGAAAATGTCCTTGCTTATTTGGGTTCATCAAGAAACATTAAGGCAAGCAGGAAGTTTTATTATTACTTAAAATACGCTTTTTAAGGCACAATATGTAAGTAGAAAAAAGAGGGAAAAGAATGACCCATTCAAGATGCACCTTCTCACCATTATCGTAAAACATAACTTTTATTACCCAAATAAAATAATATAAATATCTTTTGAAGGCACATGGACCTGCAGACTTTGGGTTTTATTCTTTTTTTCTGTCTTGGTAAATCTGCACCAGGCAGTAAAAAGAACATGGAAAAGAATACGGAAGACAATGGCTATCCATCATGATATTTGATTTATTTATTGCTTGCACTATTAAATGACCATCCTTGCAAAGATGAGAAGATTACAGATTTAAGAACTGCCTTTTTACTTGACATTTACAGAAAAACAGCCCAATGGCAGAATTAGGTATTTTAAATTGCTTACCAACTAACCATGTGTGTTTATTGTCCAGCTGATAGGGACAGATATGATCATGTGACCAAAACTGATCAAAATGTTCAAACCTAACAGGCTGACCATAGAACTGATCTCTTTGGAATAACATCTAGTAGATAGTGATCAGGGGCGCTCTGTCAACCAGGCGAGCTGAGGCACTCGCCTCAGGCAGGAGTGCCAGCTAGGTTTCCAGGGGCAGCAAAAAGCCGCTCCTGGTGCCTTTAAGAGCCGAATTTCCGTTTTTTAAACTGGAAATTCGGCTTTTCTAGGGTGCGAGAGCGCAATTGCGCTCTCAGCACTAGCGTTGCTGCCTCCACCCCGGAAATGTAATCAGGCTGGGGGGCGGCATTACTGGAGCTGCCTCAGGCGGCAATGTCCACAGGAACAGCGCTGATAGTGATGGGCGAAAAGCGGTGGCGAAAAACAGGTGGCGAAATATGGAAATTTGCAGCAAATCCATGCCTTGCATATAAATTTCGGGCAACACTACTAGTAGACAATCAAATCTTTTTATGTTCACCAGGAATTTAATATTATTAATGATAAGCAAATGATATAGCTTTTACGAAAGGTCTGTTTTTAAGACCTGACACCTGGGGGCAGATTTACTAAGCTCGAGTGAATAGTTTGAATGCAAAATATTTGAATTTCGAAGTATTTATTTGGGTACTACGACCATTGACTTGGTCAAATTCGATCGAATTGAATGATTCGAACGATTCGAAGTAAAAATCATTCGACAATTCGATAATCGAAGTACTGTCTCTTTAAAAAATCCTTCGACTCAATACTTCGCCAAATAAAAGCTACCGAGTTGCATGTGGGGACATTGTAGGTTGTAGATTGTAGGTTTTGGGCGCTTTTTATGATCGAATAAAATCATTCGATCGCTTAAAATCGTTCAATTAGAATGATTCCATCGTTCGATCAAACGATTTTTATTCGATCGTTCGATCAAACCTTTTGCACTATAAAGGATTTTACTTCGAGGGTTTTTTAACCCTCGAAATTCGACCCTTGATAAATCTGCCCCCTGGTGTAAGTAACACTGGAAAGAAATAAATGGCATCATTGTTTTAATATTATTGTTGGTATTATATACTACATTGAAAATGCCTGGGTTACACATATTGTATATACAGTACAGTATATAGATGTAAACATCTATAGCATAATTATATAAAAGTAATATTTGGTCATTTCATATTTAGTTTGTCTTACTGTATCGTATTATGACCCCAGACTATTTTACAGTGCGTTATATGCTACAACACAACAGAATTAAAATAAACAATATAATAAATATACAGATAGCCAACCTTCCTTCTCAATAAGTGCACTATTTACAGTCCTGGTAGCTGCCTCACTGAGGCCACACATATTTTCCGAGAAAATCCTGAAATAGTACTCGTTTCCTATCACAAGTTCTGATATTGTGGCACTGTTTCTGTGATAGTGTTCCAAGACCGTGAACCATTCCTTTGGAAACAAAGTTTGAAATATAGTCAGTTACAAAGCATCCTTCCATTTACAGCATAGAAAGTATCTTTCTTAGTTTCAGTTGTTTGAGCTAAGTAATTTGAAATTATAGCTGCCCTTGAGGCACCAAGTAAATATTGAACATAAATGAAAGTAATCTACCATTGTCTTCTTGTCTGCCTTCTGTATGGTGTATCCAGTAATAGTGGCATTACCATTATCTAATGGGGGCTTCCATTCCAGTGCAACATTTTCACCCCAAACCTCATCAATGAGTACTTCTTGTGGAGGCCCAGGACGATCTAGGCAAAAAAGCATGGTTATTATGGATTTACTTAATTGCCATTGTGCTGCACCATCCTATATTATTTAAAGGGGATCCAAGCATTATTGCTTAAACATACTTTATTCAATTGATCCTGGCATACTTTGACATATTATTATATTAAATTAGATCATTATTGATCAATAAAAATCTTCCAATGAGATTCCCACGTCATCTGTGTACAGTATATCTGGCTTTATAGTTCTTCTCTTACAGAACAAAGCGGTATTTTTCTCTACTGATGTTTGATTAAAGAGTCATGAAAAACAAATTTAAATCATAATTCTGTATGCATGATAGCTGATAAGCAGCTGGATAATATTAAAATATCCATGGCTAATTAGTAATTAATTTAGATGCATTCTGCATAATTGCACTGAAATACCTGAGAACCTGATTCATTAAATATATTTTTGCAGTTTCTGGATTGAAGTGTATTCTGTATTTAGAAACAGTGTGGCCTGGAGAATAGATTTAAATGATCTGGTAACTGGGTAAGATGGTTTGGTATTTAATATGTGTATCAGATCTGCTGTATTGCTTGTATTGGAAGAGTGATGTTTATAAAGAATGCCTATGTAGCCACAAGTAGTGTCCCACAATGAATTACCCATCTTGCTAACATGAAGTATATATTTTATGCAACATCAGTAAAAGTAGTAAAGCATAAAATATGTATCCAAATCCCATACACCTTCTATAATGGATTCAGGCTTATGGAATTAAAAAGAACATGAGTGATGATTAAACACAAGGCATTTTTCTAACTACCATTTAGTCCAGCCCTTGACCAAAACTAAATTTTACCTTACCTTGCCCATTAGGTTTTACTCCCTGTCTGGTTTATTATTATCTATCTATTATTTATTATCTATTCTAACTAAAAATTGGTTTAGAATACAGGTACACAAAGAAGAAATAATTAGGTCCATACCAACAATCTGAATGAAGATCGATGCCTTATCTTGGAGGTTCTCAACTTTTACTTTCAAGTCATATTTTCCAGAATGGCTCATTTCTGCTTTCCGAATAAAAAGTATTGTGTCACATTCACTGTTACGAATACTGATTTGCGTTTTATCCACATGCGACCCATTCTTTTTCCATGATACCTTTGGTCTAGGTTTTCCCTATGGAATGGAAATATTAAAAAATGAAAATGGCTACTGAGCCAATGAAGTATTATTTGAAATCAGAGAAAATTGATTGTCTCATGAAAACTGCAATATGGGTTACTTTGGACCTTTATGCTAGAATCCAAGTATTGGATGCATTGCTGAAAGAATACAACTGTAAAAGGGCTGAAAAGGATGGCCTTAAAAGACATGTGCATTTACAACCTAAAGGAAAATGTTCATCTAGTTTTCTATATAATGTTAAATAACATTCAAGTTGCAATTGCATTGAACATCTGAACGGGAAGTGTATTGGAAAATATTTGCTACTGAATAATATTCATCCATCTCAAATGTATAAGGATATCAGAGAGGGATGTAAACGCCCTTAGATATCTAGGCTGCCTGAGAAAACGCTAGCATACAATTTGTAAATCACAGATACAAGATACCCCCTTGAAGTCACTTGGTCTTCATTAAGCTAACAGGATACTTATCTTCAAGCTCTGCCACATAGTAATTATAAATATTATACTTTGTCCAAAACTACAAACATATTACATGGTATAATGCTTAATGGATATTAGATCTCCTTAAACAGATAACACTGAATGGTCATTTTCTGAAAATATTATCCCTGTTTCAATGCTATGTCAACATTGTGGTGGTGAAACTGAAAGTTTCTACAATCAAGAGGAGGTTGATAAACAGTCAGAACTCAGAGGCCGGCAATCCAATCTGAAGGGTGTCAGAATCTTTATAGCCTTAGATATAACTAAATTTCTTTAAACTAAATAATATTTGTAGAGAAAATTATTTCCTTACCTGGAACGGTATAACAAGGTTTACAGCTTCTCCTACTTTTCGGATATATGTCTGTTTTAAGTGACGGGGTAGACGTATCTTTGGAGGCACTAAAGAAAAATAAAATAGTAAAATCAAAATGAGCTCTATAACCTTTGGACTATAAATTTCAAGTTCATTTATATAATTTCAGAATTCTTAAATTAAAGTCAAGGCTATCCTGCTCTACATCTTAGGTGAGATATGAACCTGGAGGTAAAAGGCTGGGCTTTATGACATTGCTCTTTGAATCCCATAATGGGTGAAGTGGAAAGGCTAATACCCCTTACTCTATTTGATTTCACAACCTACGCAAACTCTGTTCTTTTAGAATAGATATTATTTTATTCATGTCTCACCATAATTTGCTGTTTTAGAATTTTTCTTTGTATGGCTATGTGCTTCTGTAATGTCTGCTAAAAATGTGTTGCCTAACAAATTGCTGCTTTGTGAATATAGTGCAGAGTAACTAGAGGGCAGTTTATGGACCAACTGGGTAAACAAATTAAAATCCAACCATTATTATTATTATTAATAACCATAGTTTTTAATATACAGTAAGATAGACATTTGCTTGGTTTAACTTACCAATTACCTCCTTGACAAGAATTGGTTGGGGGTGGACTTTTGGATCACTCGGGCCTGCAGCATTTATTGATTTCACTCTCACAAAAATTTTAGATCCAGTTGGTAACCCTGTGATTGTGAATCTTGTTTTATCTGTTGGGTCGGGATTAGCCACTACCCACTCTTCGGCTACAGAACCAACAGGAAGGAAAACAGTGATTGTAAAAATGTTACTTCTGTCATATTGCTGGAAACCTTATTCTTTTAATTAGCAACATATGAATTCACCGTTATCCCAATGCAATAAAGATATTTGACCCATCTTAATGTAATTACACCTGATGGAATGCTTCTTACTAAATGGGAGCTGGGAAAGCTATCTGGCATAGATGACATGTGATATTGCTTTGCAATAACTGCACTTGTATAATGTTGGTTTTGTAGTTATTTTCATAAATACTTTGGATAAACATTTGTGTGTTCTTTGTTTGCGGCATATTGTTATTGCAATGTGCTTAGATCGATTTACTTTAAACATTTGATTTTATATTATCATTATTTTTAGTTGTTTTGTTGGTTCTTGCACTATCACAATCTAAAGCTTTTGTTCCTAACTGAAATTAGCTTAATTTTTTTTTTTGTGTAAGGGCTGGAAAACAAATGTACTACTTTTTATTCCATACATTGCAAGCTAGCACTATATAATGTATGTTTTTCTTCTCCATGGTTTGCATAATAAAATTTTTTTTTATTATTATTTTAACATTAACAGAAAGAGCAATTTGCTATCCCCTTGCTAGCATAAATAGTTGGAAGCCTCGTAGTGCATATGGACGCTAGGGGGCAGATTTCCTAAGGGTCGAATTTCGAGAGTTAAAAAACCCTTGAATTCGACCCTCGAAGTAAAATCCTTCGAATTCGATTTAGCGCTAAAGCTTCGATTGAATAAAAAGTGTTCGATCAAACGATGAAATCGATTCGAACAATTTTAAGCGAACGACCGAAAGGATTTTTATTTTATTTTTTTTAAAGAGACAGTACTTTGATTATCGGATGGTCGGATGGTCGAACCATTTTTACTTCGAATCATTCAATTCGATCGAATTCAATCGAATTTGACCAATTCGATGTTCGAAGTACCCAAAAAATACTTTAGAATATTTTTTTATTCGAAGTATTCACTCGAGCTCAGTAAATCTGCCCCTAAGAGTGGAAGACAATGAATAATAGGTAGGTCCAGAATTGTTTTATTGTCATTTGAGTTTGAGGGCTCTGCTATTATATATTTGCACAATGTATTTAAATACTTTTTACGTATTGGCAGTGTAAACCAAAAGCTAGCCCCATAAAAGGGTAATCTGACATACATCATTCATCATACATCACATACATCATTAAACCACTTTGATTAATTTTAGCCTTTTTGTTTATAGATGTGCGGTCCACAAAGAGAATAGAAAAATACTGAGCACGTAGACAGATCTTCAGTATATGTTGTCCCGATTACAATTTGAGTCAAGTTTCCATAGATGGTTAAAGATGGCGCAACAAGTAGGTCAGTATACTTTAAGTAAAAAAGATCAGGATCATTTTAATAATATAAGAGGTAAAATTAAATATAACATTTTAGCATTTTAATTTTGCCATGTGGAATAGCCATTATTATTGCTTTTAAAAAGCAGCTTAATATAAGTGAATCAAGCTTTTAGTTTTTGATTATACTATATTATTAACACAAAGGGGCAAATTCACTAAAATCCGAAGTTGCGCTCAGGGGAAACGTTAGGTTTCCGAAGTTGCACTAGCGTTAATTCGCCAAGCAAAGCGAAGTTACGCTAGCGATGCTTAATTTGCATACGGCGCCAAATTTAAGTTACAATGGAGGTATATGTAGCGTCACTACACAAGCCTGGGAAACCATCAAAACAGCAAATAAAATGTTTATTTTGCCCTACACATGTGCCCACTGTATAGTTAAGGTGCCATGAGTTAGCCTATCACCCATAAAAAAAGAAAAAACGCCAGTGTTTTTTGGGACTTTGAAATTTTTTTTACTTTTTTTTGAAGCAATCCCTATCTACTCTATTGCACTTCGCCTGGTCTGAGGTGGCGATGGAAGTCTGGCGTAAAAGTTAGCGTTCAGAAAAATGCGCGCGTCAGTGAATTTGCGTAGTTATGTTGCGCAAATTCGCCAGACGTAAGGGTGCGAAGTAACACTAGCGAATTTACGCCAATGTCCGTTAGCAAATTAAAGAAAATGTGCTACGCTAGCGAATTAACGCTAGCGTTAGGCGCTTTGACCTTTAGTAAATTTGCCCCAAAGTCTCTGTAATATCTTTATATATTTTGGTTGATATCTAATTTTAAGTAAGGATTATAAATTAACTCACAGCCAGCAAAATAAAAATTAGATAAAACCAACTGCAGAAAACCAGGCAAAACTAATAAGGCCCTAAAGAAGCAAGTGGTCATTTCAATTCAGTTCCGGTCTGTTTAGATTTGCAAACATGTCTGCAGTTTGAACTAAAATGTTTGACAAAATGTTATCTATATACAGTAAATATCATTCAGCCAAAGCTCCTGTATCATTTGCACAGTTGGCTTGAGTGCAACTCATCTGAATTTTCCCGACTTATAGAGGAAAAAAGACTTGAGTAAAAAAAATATTTGAGACCTTTATATCAAGTAGTATTTGAATGAAGAGAAAACAAAAATAGTATGAAAAATATTTTTGGTCATGTGCTGTTGAATTCATCATCTTCAGTGTCGAAGATACATGAAATCATTAATTAGATGAAATTTGTCGGTGATCTTCCAGCTCTGTACACATTCCAGAACTCTTGTTGATGGGATCTGTCTTCTCATAACATCCAGGCATGCTAATATTTTTGCTATGTTGAATTCGTTTAAGAATAGCAAGCAACAAAGTATGAAATATAGGATAGATATAATGGAAGCTACATGAGATATGCGCACTTTTCTGTTGTTAGCATGACATGATGACACACTTTTTATTGGATGGCTCAATAAACAATTCATTGTTTAGAGAGAAAAGGCTTTTTAAGAAGGAAATGTATTGTTTTTTCTACATTTTGCTTTACACTAAGATACCAACAAAGGTGTTTGTTCTTAATTTGCTTGTTTTCTTATATTTCTGGCTTCTCTATACTGTTGTAAGCTTCCATGTCAGCAATATTTTTTCTCCCGCAGATTTATCTTGGTATCCACCAGCTTAATAGTCACCTAACCTTTAAACATCATAAGGATATAAATTTTCACATAGAGACCCTTAAAGGAGAACTAAGCCCAAAAGTAAAAAAAAAACCCTACCCCTACCCTACATAGACCCCCTCCCTCCTCCCCCCAGCCTAGCTGCTACCCGGGCAAATGCCCCTAAGTCTTTATTTACCCCTCTGTGCAGATTCTGTCCAGCGGAGTTCATGGGCGCCATCTTCAGCCGCTTTGTTAATCTTCCGAACGAGACCAGCGCTGTGGCAATTTTTGTGAGTCTCATTCCAAAGATTACCAAAGCAGCTGAAGATGGCTGCCATGAACTCCGCTGGACAGAATCTGCACAGAGGGGTAAGTAAAGACTTAGGGGCATTTGCCTGGGGTAGCAGCTAGGCTGGAGGGGGGAGGAGGGGGGGTCTATGTATGGTAGGGGGGTAGGTTTTTTTAACTTTTTGGGTTCTCCTTTAAACTAAAGATCCTTTTCCAAAATAAGTACTTTAAAATGCTCTCATTAATTAGTATTATTGCCTGTACTCTGGTATGCTAGTATTGCTCCTTAGCAGCAGGTCCTCTGTGTCCCTAGACTCAAAAATTCTGACCAGCAAGTATGCAGAGGAACATGTTTTTTTACTAGACAGCCATTACATATATTTTGAAATATTTGAAATACTATCAAAGAATGGCATTCTTGGCATTAGATCAGACTTCAATGGTACCTTCATTTCAACACAGTGTAATATGACACACTTTTTCTACAATATTAAAGTAACTTTGCACAGCAAACTATTGCATGGTGTTGAAATATAATGCACCACTGTAGACCACTCCTTTGCAGCTCTATATTGAAAATGTTATATGTACTGTATATATATTTATAACTAAATGTGTTCAGTTTAATGAATGCATTTTTCAAGAAATATTTGTCTACCCCACCAACTTCAACAATTAATAAATCATTTGTAGGCAAAGTCCCGATGTACACCAATAAAAGAGTAATCGAAAACATATATTGTACTATTAGTCTATGGGTTTGCATGCAGCGATGAAAGTAGGTGGTTTCTACATTATCTGGTGAAAATACAATATTGAGCAACACACAATCACAATAACAACATGAAGCAGACATTCAAAAGAAGTAGAAGAGAAGGAATTCATATTTTAAATCACTAGACAAGACATACTAATATTGACTCAAAGATGGTGCACCAAAGATGTAGTAGGCTTTAGAAATGTCTGTTAGTTATTAAAGATAACTTTATGGTTTATGCAATTTGCTAAAGCAGAATGGAAATGCACAGCTAATGTTTTTGAAGATATGATTCTCAAATTTCTGCAAATTAAACAGAAAGATGGTGTTTAAGAATTAACAAGAGATTATTTTTTCCTGTGCAACCATGGCAGGTGAAGACATCAGTTTAACACTGGTTATGGGTTCTATTAAGAGAAAGGCATTTCCTGCATCCAGCAGATGTATCTCTTGCTGAAATATTCAGAAGGTCTTATAAATTACTATTGTTTTGGCTTTTGTATAAGGTCTGTATGAAGCCAGCCTCTCGTAGTTAAAAAAAAGTGGTGCACATGAACATTTGTGACTACCGTTTGTTACCTTCCTCCGGTTCCCCTTGAAAATCCTCTTCATCAATTTCTTTGATTTGTAATATAACCTCCACACGCTTCTCAATAGGTGTTAGTTCATGATATTGTGAGGGTTGTCCTTTACTTTCCACTAAGGCTTGAGTTTTGTTGTGCTCTATCTTTTTCTTTGTTTGCTTTTTGAGCTTATTCCAAGCTTTCTTAATGTCTTCAACAGACCTGTTATTGCCCCCCACAGCATTTATATGCTTTTGGATGTCTGCCCACATTTTGTCTTTATCTGCAGCAGTGGTTTGGGCAGTAGGAGGTCCAAATAGCTGAGGCCCAAGTTTGTCAATATTATCCACTAAAACGTTCATCTCTTCATCCGTAAAGATTGGTTTGTCTGCTCCTCCTATTAAAGATGGGGTAATCGAAATATTGATTTTTAAACATTTTCTGTGAACCTCGTAATAGTCTGGCTTGAAAAAGCTAAGATTTTGCAAGCAAGATTCTAAACATAGCACGGCATAATAGAAAGACAATGAAGAGCTTTACAGAAGCTTTGGACATGACATGAATACATGCAAATAAAAAGAAATGATATTTTCAAGGTGAATAGATATTCTAACAAATCTGGGGGTTTTGGCATTATAATCATAATCTGAACATGGACATTTTATAGTTATATGCCCCCTAAACCATTCAGGCCCAGAACTGTGGAAAAGCCACCAAAGCTCAGACCTAGGGCGGCAGGATTTTAGGGGGGCAGCATGCAGCCCAAACAACATCCAAATTGGTTTGGAAGCTCTAGTGCTGCTTATGAGATACAATCGTTTTTTAATTTCCTGTACGCTAATCCCCAGTGCTCCCAACCTGATTATGAAAATGTATGCTTGTGCACTAATGAAGGGGAGGGGACAGCATGCCGAGGGGTGCCTGCTATGTAAATCCGGCCCTGAAACCATTGTAAGCTTATAAAACATGCACGCTTTTACTTTTTTTTAGATAAACTTTAACTTTTTCTAGAATCAATTTGTTAGGATAGGTGAATGCTAGCTCACACAAACACACTCATCCATCCTAATAAATGCCTGATACAACCAATTATTGGGACTCTAATCTCAAATAAATTATTTCCAGCAGGAAACAAATATAAAAGTTCATTTGGCCAGATTCAATTTGACGAGAAAAGCTTATCTTCTAATTCAGTTCCATATTTTCCCATAGAGCTGCAATTTGATGAGAAAAATGTTATCTCAATGTTTATCACATAAAAACTCATGAAAAACGTTAGAATTGTTTGCTTAAAATGAACTCATCATCATCTACCCAATCAATCTATCTCTCGCTCTATCTATCTATCATCTCATATTCTTAAAGTTTAAAAATTAGTGTAAAAATGCTACACCTTATTTTTAAGGCATCTGTACCAGCCCAGGACCTCTATAGCCATTTAGAACACTGGTTGGTTTTTGCATCTTAAAAATGCATCTTTCGTAGCCCGAGGTAGATTAATAGATAATTATAGGGTCTACAGTATGTCAAAAAGTGCTGTGTAGCAGAAAAATAAATTATATTATAGATATAGGATCCCATATCCAGAAACCTATGGATTTAGGGAAGGCCATCTCTAATAGAGTTCATTTTAAGGAAATAAATTCCAATTTTAATAATGATTTGCTTTTGCAACTTGTACTTGATGGTAGCTAAGTTGCATGAATCCATCCTATTAGATTAATTTAATATTTAAATGATTTTTAGCAGGCTTAAGGTATGGTGATCAGAATTACTGAAACATAATAAATCCTATACCTTTATTGCAGGAGTAGGAAATGAAAGAACCATATAATGTAATGCAATCTATGGTGTTTAAAGTGCAAGCCACAAAAATGACAGCATGTTCAGTATGGAAATTATTTGGTTAGAAAAGAAAGATTGCAGATATATTACAAAAGACAAATACTTAAGATTTTAGGTTTATTTATGTTTTTTTACCTCCAGTTACATCATCTTGTAGGTCATCATCCAATCCAGGAGTGCCTTCCATTTGCTCCAGTTGCAACATGGCTTCAACACGTTTTTCCAAGGAATTTAGCTCCTGATTTGGTGGAGCAGGCACTCCTTCACTCACCTCTGTGCCTTTCTGCTTGATTTGTGATAACTTATTTTTAGTTTGCTTTTTGAGATTATTCCATTGTTTTTTAATGTCAGCAATGGATCTGTTCTGTTCCCCCACAGCATTGAGTTTCGCTTGGATATCTGCCCAGATCTTACTTTTCTCTGCTTTGGTGGTTTTAGCAGCCAAGCCACCACAAAGTTGTTGGCCATGTTTGGAGACACCATCAACTAATATTTCCATCTCATTTTCAGAAAATTCTGGCTTCTTCTGCTTTTCATCTTCTCCTGGTGAAGATGTACCAACCTCAGAAATACTGTTTCCAAATATCAAGGTAATGTTGACGTTCCTTTATACCCATGAATTATTTTTGGGATGTACACACTGATTAATTATCCACATGCATGAACAAAGTTAATTTGTACTAATTGGAAACCAAGTGCAGGTTCACATGCCTTAAATGAAGATGTGCTTGTACCTCTTTTAGTTTAGTATACTTGGTAAGTTGCTTTGTTTCTGGTTGTATAATAATAGGCAGTGTACAGTAAATGGGTTATAATTTCTAATTCATGGCGCAGTTTTATATATATATATATTTGATCATGCTACAAACACAATGCATAGATCTCAGTGCTCTCCAATATTTTCATGGGCAGATCAATTTTGTTTCACACATTCAAATAGTGTTAACTTAATCCATTGAAAATCAATATATAATATCAAAAATAAATTTCAGGGTTACTACAGTCCATCAAAAGTTCCATGTGTGATCTGCAGAACCTATGAAAGATTGGTGCTTGGATAGGGCTGTATTTTAATTCCTCTTTGTGAAGCGAAATATGTTTCAGGCCATTAAATACATTTGTATATTTCCATATTCAAATTTATTGATGCTGGCTAAAGAAAAATGTCAAGATTTGCATGTGCTAATCTACTTTTATTTCTGCAATAAAGTATTATTTCACCACCGAATATGAATACTGATAACTCTGGTAGAGTTTGATATCTGCATGTTCTACACGAATTGACATTCTGGTACCAATCATAGTTCTCTTATTGTAAACTTATCAATGCGATACTCATCATGTCCTTTATCTAATATGATATCTAGTATTTTGTCAAACAGTTACAAATATGACAAGAAGCTTCATTATTCAGTGGTGTTGAATGCACTCCTAATGCATAAATATAACCATCACTGGCCTATTGCAGGCAGACATGCAGAACTCTTTTGTGGATGGTTATATTTCTCTGTGCTTGTCTGAAAGACATATAAAAGACAAGGAAAATGGAAAGAATGCAGAAATGTATTTCTTTTATATATTTTCCAGTAATTCTATGTTTTCCAGAATATACATAGTTTTATAGTTACAGTTTATGAAACCTAACTAAAGACACACATTTGGATGCTGCCAAACAGTATATAATGCAAAAATAAAAACCTGCTATTGTTTTTGTTAAAATATGAGTTATTTCAATTAAGTTTACATTGATTATTTAATAGATCTTACATATGGAATGCATACTGGCTGGTTATTAAACTGAAGGAACATCCAAATGCATTGCTTACCTCCTTCAAAGCAATATTCAATGATATAACCATCTAAACCTGCAGCCCCGATGTGATCTGGTGGCCTCCATTTCATTGTGACTGACGTGTCAGTCACTCCATCTACAGTTAACATAGTAGGCGCACTTGTTACAGCTAAGGGAGTAGAGGGAATATATTTATGTTCTGATTTAGTTATCAGTGCTACAATTCAGTCCAGGTCAATTATCAATAAACAGTAATTACTTTATTCCCTACCCCTGCTGGCCAGAGGGGCAAAAGAGTGGCCACTGGGCTCAGTATACACCATACATTTATGTGTATACATATATTGTACATAGCCTCCAGGAATGATCAAGGAGCACAAACAGCTTTATTACTATGACTATGAAGATTTTCATTCATCCAGGTCATGGTATATCTAGTATAGGTCAATCTAAAAACAACTGGACTTGCTGAGTAATCAATGAAGACGTTTCACTACTCATCCGAGCAGCTTCTTCAGTTCAACTGACAGCTTTATTACTAGCAGCTTCAGAGATAAATAATGTATATTAGGCAATTTTGTATATGGCTGTTTGTTTGTGTTTCGTCCCTACATCTTCTCAGCTGCAAAGGAACATTTTCATTACAAACAACACTGTCAGCAACACTGTCAGAGTTTATGTAAGAGTTATTAGGCCAGGTTTGTTTTTATGAGAACATCTCCTAATTCAGTTCCAAATTTTCACATAGACCTCTATTGAGTTAAGCCATTATATTATTCTGGCCTTATATATCTTAAAAATGTTTCAGTATGTGTTTTCAGGAATAATCCTGCCTATTTTCCTTTATAAACAGAAGCTCATCCATTCAAATTTGCACCACCGTTGTATTTAATAATTAATTAAAGGAACAGTAACACATAAAAATTAAAAAGCTTTAAAGGAATGACAATATAATGTAGTGTTGGCCTGCACTTATACAGCTGAGGCATTTGCTTCAGAAACACTACTATAGTGTATATATACAAGTTATGGGGGCAGCCATTCAAAGCTGAAAAAGGAGAAATGGCACAAGACAAGATATACAGCATACAGATAAATTCTGTAGAATACAATGGGATTCTTCAGAATTTATCTGTGATGTACCCTGTATCCTGTGCTTGACTGGCTGCCCCCATGACTACACAGCAGCTTGTTTATATAAATTATAGTTGTGTTACTGAAGCAAATACATCAGTTTTACCAGTACAGGACACCACTACATAAGATTGACATTTCTTTAAAACACTTTCATTTTTAGATGTTACTGTTCCTTTAAGCTAAATGATATAATGAACCCAATCTACTAATTGTTAAATATGGAAGGACATAAAGTGTTACCTTACCCAATGGTACAAATGCTTTAGAAGGAGGACTGGGTTTAGAAGTGCCAATTGAGTTAACTGCAAATACCCGGACTTCATATGCCACACCTTCAATCATTTTCTTAGGCTCAAACATGGTTTCCTTGCTGAGGTCAAAGTTTAACCGCATCCACCTAGAGCTTTGTTTCTTCTTTCTTTCAATAAAATACCCTAATATGATATCAAAGAACAAAAAGTCATATACTCAGCATAATCATTAATGAATTAAAGGGTGATTCTAATGCCTAAGGTAAATGGCACATGGGGCATTTTGTTGCCCTCTCAAAATGACATGGGTGACAAAACGCACACAAATACCCATGTATTGAAAAGAATTGAAAACATCTTTCCCTATCCAGTTGAATCATGAAGTTGCATTAAAATATTTCTCTTTGCATTTTCACACTATTCAAATGACTATAGGGAAATTAGCATACCCTAGCCTGTTCAATTCTATTGAATGCAAGAATAGTATTCTGCATTTTCCAATAATAAGGGAATTTTTGGGCAGCCAAGAATTACCTATTTGCCATTACCTTTAAAGTGGCAAAATAATATTTGGATTTTTGTGTATATCAGTACATTTCTTACACTTTAGGTCTGTTTTGGAGCAGAAAGGGGATAGACACCTAGGCCTCTTGCACCCCTTGGTGTACTTATGTTCTTCTGTCTAGGGGACACTTAAATACCTATTATATGATTATTTAGAAATACATCCGTAATACACATATATTTCCAAGTATTTTGCTCTCTTGTTTGCTACTTTTCCTTGTGTTTCTAAGAATCCTTTAAAATGTGTTATCTCTCAGATTCTGAGTCCAACACACTACTGCAATTAGAATTCTAATCTGTTCTTGCTATATTTACATTCTTTATAACATTTTTCAAGCATCATGTAATTAAATATTCAATGACCCACAATAAACGTACATGTTCCCTTACCCAAAATAGGACAGCCACCATCATATAATGGGGGATCCCATTTCATAGTACACCAATCTTCCCCAACTTCTGTAACATCAGGAGCCTGAGGGGGATCCGGAATATCTGAGAAAGAGGTAAAATATTTATTTTAAATAAAAATATATGTATACTTTAATACATTTTGTATTCTATTTTAAAACCTGATATGTGTCTATGCAGCATCACCTTAATAACAATTCAAAAATTCTTGTTAAAAAATGTTTTTTTTTCTTTTTATTCAGTAGCACAAATTGGGTATGAAGAAGAGTGACTGAAAAGCTAATTTCACACCTTATATTGTTATTTCTGCAGAATACATTTTTGTATTTGGTAACGAGCTGCTAAATTTTTTTGGCATGGCTAAGAGAAATCTGAAAAATTCTGCTTTGCTGTTTTTTTTTAGTTTAAGGCATTTGCTGTATATCATATTTTATATAAAAAAGTTGAAAAGATTAAGGAGATTATTTACTAATCTCCAAATGCAAAAATCCCAAAAAATTTGTGATTTTTTTTTTTATAAAATCAGACTTTTAAAAAAAATCTAAAATTTTTCAGAATTTATTAAACCCCGAGGATGGAAAAGTCCAAATCAGAAAATCCGCTATCTCAGCTCAGCCTAGGTTGCATGTAAGTCAATTGGAGAAATCAGACTTTGATAAATAACCCCCTAAGTCTAGTAATCTTGAATCGTTTTGAACACAGTAGAGTTTATTTATTAAGCAGAATTGCTGCACAAGATTCTTGCACCTAAAGCTGCTCTTTGTACTTGCAAATTGTGGTGCAAACTGCGTTAATGATCCCAGCTGCCGTTTGATGCAGGGGCCCTTGAGAGATGCCACCACTTTGAAAGTGGGTTAACCCAGAGTTCCCACATGAGCCTGCGTAAATAGATTTAGCTTACCTGAGTCCAGGTCTGGACTGAGAATTAAAATAGGCCCTGGCATTTCAGGTACACAAATGCCCAATCAGCCCACACAGAGGCCCAAACAGCCCCACCAGCCCACTAAATACTGACTTTCTATGGCACCTTATAGCATTTATGGCATTTGCCAGAACCCACAGATTGCCAGTCCAGGCCTGCCTGAGTCTAAAGTATCATCTAAAAACTGTTTTTTATTCATACTTACCTACAACCTTAATTTTGATGTGAGCTACTGCTTCTCCTGCTTCGTTCTTAACCATGATGCGGTAAGTACCAGAGTCTTCCCTCTCAGCTGAGTCAATGACCAGAAGTCCATGATCAGGATATGATTCTGCATGGATACGACCACTTAGCTCTGTGATCCACTAGGATAATTAATTATATTTTCAAAGTTACTCAAGGAAATAGGAATATAATCTGACCAAAGTATGAAAATTTAGATAATCATGCAGCCCAAACCCCTTCTAATTCTTACATTTTGGTTAAATTGTTGATTATCCATCATATTTATTAAAAAAACTTTAAATATACACATATTACCTATTCATAATGTTTTATCTTGATAGGATATGTACCTTTTTATCTGGAGTATAATGACATGTATTGTGAATTCACTTGAGAAGTGCCTTGGGAAATCAACTGCTATCTGTTTATGCAAGCTATTTTAGCAACATATACATGGATGTATTTATATAGTGCTCTTTGTATATGTAGCACTGTGCACTAAGAACAAAGTGCAATAAAGAATAAAAACATAAACAGTTTTAAAGATTCAAAGTGCCATGTATTAAAATATGCACTAGGGGGCCCATTTACTTAGCTCGAGTGAAGGAATAGAGGAAAAATAGTTTTTTTTTCCATTCCAAAATTAGAGTTTTTTTTGGAGGAAAACTCAATTCGACCATCGAATGGGCTAGTTCGACCTTCGACTATGACCTTTGACTTCGAATCGAACGATTCGAACTAAAATTGGTTCGACTATTCGATAGTCGAAGTACTGTCTCTTTAAAAAAAAAATCGACCCCCTAGTTCGCCACCTAAAACCTATCGAGGCCAATGTTAGCCTATGGGGAAGGTCGCAATATGCTTTCCAAGGTTTTTTGGTTCGAAGGAATTTCGTTCGATCGATGGTTAAAATCCTTCGAATCGTTCAATTCGAAGGATTTAATAGTTCGATCGAATGATTATTCCCTCGATCGTAGGAATAGCGGTAAATCCTTCGACTTCGAAGTCGAAGGATTTACATTCAGCAGTCGAATATCGAAGGTTAATTAACCCTCGATATTCGACCCTATGTAAATTTGCCCCTAGGAGCGGTAAAACCACACAATTTAGCTAAACTGCAGACCAGTTATTTATGGCAGCCCGGCAATCCCAATTTGTTGATTGGGCGGGTTTGAGAATTTCATCTGCTGCAAAGGCAGGTGATCAATTCACTCAATGTTACCCTTAAAAACAAAGTTTATTCTTTTTACCTTATCCCCTCTACTCCAGATAATTTTTGGAGCTGGCTCTCCAGTAACAGGGACCTCAAGTCGAAGTTTTGTCCCTGCTACAACTATCACGGTGTTATCAGGATAAGAAAGGGCATCAAAGTGGATTTTGGGAGGATCTGCAAATAGAAAGTAAATATACATTATAAATGTGTTTCATTATGATGTTTCTACCCTAAATTTTGTTCTGGCTTCAGTTAATGTATGTACTGTGTAGTTAGAAACCCAACTATGACCGTGAATAACTAACAACATGATATGAGCAACCTTTCATTTGTTTTTCTTCCTTTGTCTCAGTTTTTTTTCTGTCAAATGTTTGGCAAAAGTAATACATGTTTGCTTGAGACATTGCCACATTCAATTAAAACTCAGCACATTAATGATTCATACAGTAATTGCCCAACAACCCACTGTGGTACACATGCACATTACACAGTTGCAAAAAATTCTCACAATTGAGAAGAAGATTGAAGAAGTGGTTTTGAGCTAACACCCATAGGAACACTTTCCTTAGGTTAACTGACTAAACGAAATGCTTAACACATCATAGTTGTTTGTGGAGTGGATTGAAATCACAAGAAATTAGAAACCAAATTACTCTTAACACTCCAATAAAAATGAGATTACTGTTATAATTGCTATAAAAGGTATCCAATCATACCAAAAGGTGTTATATTAAAAAGACAGAACCTCTGATTAACCTAAACTGCATGATATGTAATGAGTCTTCTGTTTCATACTGATTTTGTTTGATACCTGTAAAAAAAAACCAAAAACTGGAAAGATACTTACCGATCACATGGACATTGGCAGGAATATTGGTTAAATAAAGATCAGGAACAAATGAGTAATCGCCTTCATCTTCAACTAAACCACTTTCTATGACCAATCTGTGAATCCTGTGAACAAGATGTAATGCACCAATCACTTTACTAGTTATATCACAAGCACACTGTTAGTTGAAGAAATGTAATGCATAGAAGTGTATAATTCTTTAGTATGATATGCAGGTATGGGACCTGTTATCCACAATGCTTGGGACCTGAGGATTTCCACATAAGGGATCTTTGGATTACCATACTTTAAGGAACCGATTTACTAAGGTTCGAATTTTTTTTTTGGTCAAAACTCACAATTTCCAATTTAAAAGCACCAACTCGAATTTTTGCCGAGAATCACTGCAAAAATGACTCCCCATAGACATAAAAAAAAATTTGTGCGTCAAAAAGAATTGTTGCGCATCAAATGAAAAATTTGAGTTTTTTTGGAGGAAAACTCAAAAGATCAGAGTAGTAGGGGACTGACCATATAGAATGCTGCTGGCTGCATGCTCTTCTGAAGATGTTTATGGGGACCAGTCTGCCGAAGAAGCATTGCTATGACAACATCATTTTATCTAATGTAGCCAATGAATGAAATTCTAGATACAACATTGATAAACCTTTTTTGTGTTGACTTATTCAGGCAATTCTATGCAGTACATGTAGGAACTACTTTAATCTCTGTAACGTGTGGACTGCATGCTTTGTTGCCCCCCTTCGCTGCTCTCAGATGCTGTTGACTTGCCATGTTGTAAGCAGAAGACAAAATTTGCATAAATAAAACATTTTCAATGTAATATTTTTCATTTGACATTTATTACATTGCACATTGCACATTTTTATTGTACATTTTTAAGTCCTGAGTAGCTTGTTATTCTATCCCTACAGTATAAACTCTCAGGGCTTAGTGCATCCTTTAAATAAAGATAGTAAAACACATTTTTTTGCATTTCAGACATCACACTCACCTTCCTTTATGGAAAATCTTTATCCGATCACTACCATGTACTAGTTGTCCATTTCTGTACCATCTCCCTGGTACATTCTCTGAGATTTCACATTTCAGGTTGATTTCTTTGCCAAGATTCACTGTCATGTCAGTCAGGGGCTGTAATATCTTCAGTGGCCGTACTTAAAGAGAAGAATAAAAATTTTGTTATCAAGTTTATTGAATTAAGCATGTAACCAAAGGATTTTCAGAATTTCTCCAAAAAACCTTTTTAACATTGATCATTATCAGTGAGTAAAGACCCATGGCCCCTGCTGCAATATAAGGTGCAGCCCTCCTTCTTTATTTCTCCTAAACATCTATGTCTTAAACGGTCACCGATATTTAAATCCTACTGCTATTGCAAAGGAGCATGTATGATTTAGCAGTTTGTGCTTACGCTTGCTATCATTAATGAGTCATCAAGTTATTTTGCCCTGTTAGGTCTAAAGTGCAGTTACAATAGATAAAATTATGCTGCAACCCCATCTCTGTAGTTACACATCAGACCAGCTCTACAGTATAATATCCTTATTGCTGGTAAACTTGTAGCCCTAGCTCATGTTAAACTACCAACTCTAGCCATAATCTAATGGAGGAATTTTGGAGATGTAGTTATCAAAGTACATTATGTTGCTCTTTCTGGCCAAACGTATAATCAGTTTCTTTCAAATCAAATTAGTAAAGCAGTAATGAACAATTACAGAGTATGGAAAATAAGTCCAAACCATACAATACATAAGGTACCATGCTAAATCTGTCTGCCTGTCTGGCCATCTGTCTGGCCTATATAGCTATCAAGCTTTCTGTCTTTATGTCTTCTTATCTAAATATCAACCATCTAATTTACTCAATCTTGAATGAGGCAGGTCTGCTTATTTACAGATAATTCTTTAAACATTTGCTTTGTTTCTATCATGGCAAAACAATGCTGTGTACTATAGAAATAGGACGATGAGTGTTTGGCCCTAATTAGAGTGGACCATATATTTTAAATACACCCAAATCTGTTTAAGATTCCTGAGAGCATGAAACTGTATCCAGATTTACTATTATTATCATGCATTAAAGGCTACTTCTATTGAGATTAGCGGCATACTCAGACACTCTGCTTGTATTTTTAAAATGTGAGCATGGAATGATAAGCATGTCAACCATGTGAATACACCCCTCTACTTATCCATATCTGACTAAGAATAGTTTTTTAAATATTTGCATTGTCTACTATGTGTGGAGCATAACAGAGCAATGTTGCATACCATAGTTCAATATAATTACCTTGAGTGTTGGCCTTCAATTATAGGCCAAGGCCTATGGATGTACACACAGACAAAAAAAAATGCATTTTTTTTTGTTGAAGAACCACTGATTTGACTAATAAATGTATTCAAAGAATTATAAGTTGACGTTAGTTTACCACTTGGTTTTACTTTAAGCATGCTCATTTGAATACCAGGGCCCACAATAACAATCTTCCTAGGACAGACTGTATTTCTATATCATTTTCTGTTATTTATGATTACTTGCCAAATAATGTATTGAAATGAAATGCTGCTTTATTATTACAGCACACAAGTGTAGAAGAAAGTAGAGTAGACTTACAATCAACCTGAAGCTGAGCCGCCGACTGCCCTCCAGTTGTCATCACAGAGTAAGTAGCCGAATCTCCCCGATTTGCTTCATCAATAATCAGTGTATGCTTTTTGCCATCTACTTTAAGTCTATATCTTGACCGTGGCTCATTTGTGATTTCCACTCCATTCTTAAACCTGAAACAGATAATTATTACTTTTTCCATATATTTAAAACTGTGTTGTATTCATCTAATTTAATTATATTATACTTGTTTGTTTTTTTATTGGCAAGAATATTTATGGTACTTAATCAGGTATTGGACCTGCTTATCCTCGGTAAGGATTTTTTTTCGCAACTTGGATCACCATGCCTTATGTCTTATAAAATAATTTAAACCCATTAGGATTCCATTGCCACCAATTCATGTAGCTTAGTTAGGATCTGTTTTATGATTACAGAGACAAAAAAGGAAATATTTTTTTAATTTAAATGATTTCTTTAAAATTGAGTCTATGAGAGATAGCCTTTCTGTAAGTTTTCTAGATAACTAGTTTAAATAAATTATCACATACCTCAAATATACCTTATCATAGTCATAAAATAGGTGCCAACTGAAAAAAAAGCATGTGATGTAAAATAAAATCCACTAACCATTTCACATTAGCATCTTCATCAGAGACCTCACACTCCATCTCCACTCTATCTCCGCAGTAGGAATGAACATTCTCCAGTTCCTTTGTAACCAATACAGGAGGCTCTATATGGGCAATCAAGTATACATTATATTAGATGGTAATGTCCAATATATTTTCCTGATTTAAACAGTATGAGGAAAAGACACATAGGGGCAAATTCACTAAGCGCCGAAGCGCCGAACGCTAGCGTCAATTCGCTAGCATTGGGCATTTTTGTTACATCGCAAATTCACTAACGAACGCTGGCGTAGATTCTCTAGTGTTACTTCGCACCCTTACGCCTGGCGAATTTTCGCTACGGACGTAACTACGCAAATTCACTAACGCGCTCAGTGTACTGAACGCTACCTTTTACGCTAGACTTCCTTCGCCACCTCAGACCAGGCGAAGCGCAATAGAGTAGATAGGGATTGCTTCCAAAAAAGTTCACATTTTTTCTAAGTCCCAAAAAACGCTGGCGTGTTTTCTATATTAATGGTGATAGGCTGAAAAAGATGTAGAATTTTTTTGGGGCTCCCCTCCTTCCCCCCTACATTTCCTGACTCATGGCAACTTATCTATACAGTGGATTTGATGTTTTGAAGGTTTCCCAGGCATTTGTAGTGATTCTACGTATTCCTCCATTGAAATTTGAATTTGGCGCAGTATGCAAATTAACCTTCGCTAGCGTAACTTTGCTTCACTTAGCGGATCAACGCTAGCGCAACTTCGCAACCTTACGCTACCCCTGTGCGTAACTTCGGATTTTAGTGAATTTGCGGAGCACTGGCGAAACTACGCTTGGCGAAGTGCGGCGAAGCGTGGCGAAGTTGCGCCTGGCGCAACTACGAATCTTAGTGAATTTGCCCCATACCCTCATCCATCTTACGGCATTGTATTCCTATAGACTGCTGTGGTATCCATTTAATGCAAAATGCTTGTTACAAGGAATAGTGGAATAAAATGTAAGGTTACAGCTGATCATATCCTCTGTGTATATAATGTACCACCCTCAGCATCAGTGCCCACCAAAGTCTAAATATGCTTTAAGGACTTGGGACAGGTGGACTGGCACCAATCAGTCAACTTGGCTCACTGTAGTCATTTAATAATAGTGCAAAGTGATGAATCTGAAGGTGAGCAAAATACGTACCTCTTACAAACAGTTCCGTTGAGCACTTTTCATCTCCTGCACACACTTGATAGGCAGCGTCATCAGCTAATGTACAGTTATTAATGAACAGTATCCTCTGATTTCCTTTGTGTTCAAATATGTATCTGTTTAAACAAAAGACTGAAGTGAAGAAAAATAGCTTTATATACTGCCAAGAGCTTACTAACTTTCCATACTTTTTTTCAATTCAAACCTTTTTTTCCCCTTAAAAATACACGTGAGATTTTGATCAGATTTTGTATTTCAATGAGAGACTTTTTTTTTTTTAGTTTCCAATTCAGAGTCTTGTCAGACGCAGAATCATTATGCAGTTCTCACTTCTGACAGGTGTGCCATGCTGGATAGCAAAACTTCTAGTTTACACATCAGATTTTTATATCAGTCCCGTTATATTTTGACTCATGCAACTGCATTAGACTTGTTGGTTGCGACCTGTCAATCAGACACCATCCCACAAAATTTCCTGCTAACTCCTAATTTCATTCCCTGCCCATATATGCTTTTTTTTATTTTATTTGTTTCTCTAAACTATGTCACATGGTACATTTGTTCTTCTTTCCCTTAAGATATATTGGTACATCTG
Organism: Xenopus laevis; assembly: GCF_017654675.1. NCBI lineage: Eukaryota > Metazoa > Chordata > Amphibia > Anura > Pipidae > Xenopus > Xenopus laevis. Next base: position 98,216,301 of record NC_054376.1, read on the forward strand.
TCAAGAGTTGAAGGTGCAGGTTTGTATACTTTTTAAACTAAGAGCCAGAGATGTCAGAGTAGGGTAGATAAGTCAAAAATGAGATTGGGTATGTGGGGTGCTACAATTTTACATTTGGTTAACTTTTCCTTAGAATGTGGCATGCAACCGTGACTGTACTGTGGAAATGTACTCTTTTGCTAATCAACTGGAGACTTCACTTCTGGATCACAAAGGGCTATAACATGCCCGCCACACAAATGCACTTGGTTAGGGGACACTGGGTATTTTGACCTTACACATTTTTTAAAGATGCCTTCATATTTGGTCAATCCCTTCTTACTGTGCTTTGTCTCAGGCAGACTATAGTCAACGTACTGTGATCAGATTTAAAGTTTTTTTTTAATTAGTGACTCTGTATTGATGACTCGGTTAATTAAATATGTTTCATCTTTAGTTTTGTGTCCGGTGGACTGGACTGATATACTGTAAGTAAATGTTCGCGAGTCATGAGGTTGTCGATTTTATTCTGTTGAATTGACAGTTATTTTACATGTTTATGATTAATAATAACAGAGCATGATGTGTATGCTAACATCCATAATACAAACTTTTTTACTTACTTAGTGCTTGGACGGATTTCTTGTCCATTTTTATACCACTTCAGTTCTACTGTTGGGTCAGCGACTTCCACAACAAACCTCACACGTCCTCCTTTATCAATCTGATAAGCTGGATCCAGTTTTTTGGAAAATGCTTTGTAAAGCAGAAAAAGCGAAAACTAACAAACTTGTTGACCAATATTCCTCAAAGCAGTGCACTCTTGCTTGGGCACACAGATTGGGCATCAATGCATACAAACTATTGTTTTACCATCAGAATATATTGCATGCATACACATGATGCAGTGCTAACCGCCATGTTGCACACACCGTTTTTTTTAAAAATTGTGTACACATGGCCTGCATAATATAGATAAATATTGAAGGGTGCCCCACCAAGAGCTTGACTGATGACATTTCCATAGCATTGGGGTTTCTTTTTTTTTCTCTTGTACCTTCACTTTTCTTTTCCTCTCTGCGCATGCGTTTCAGTCGTTTAAGCATTCCTCTGAGATCAGTGATGCCATACTGAAACGCTATCTTCTCATATTCATTAGGACTTGCACTCTTAAGGATCTCCCACACATCGATTTCAGGGCCCTCTTCTGGCTTGACCTCCCTAACAGCAAGGGAGGGAAAGATATAACAACATGTCAAATAAAATAAAAATAAAATATGCTAAACAGTGGGATCACAGAAATCCAGTTGGAATATTCTTAGTTTCCGAAGGCAGAATATGCATTTAGGTTTTTATCTGCAGCAACTCTTAGGGCAGAGACACACATGGAGATTCGGGGAGATTTAGTTGCCCGGCGACAAATCGCCGTTTTTTCGGGTGACTAAGCTCCCCGAATTGCATTCCCTCTGGCTAGAATCTAAATTGCAGGCAGAGCGCTTAGTTTTCCGAAGTTTACTCATGAGACTTCGGGAAAACGAAAACAATGCCCAAAGAAGAGGCGATTTGTCACCGGATGACTAATCTCCCCGAATCTCCACGTGTGTCGCTGCCCTTACAGTGTCTGTTTCTGTAAATAACCGTGCTACTGATACAGAGCAATTTCTTGGTCTTTGGTTGTTTTCTAATCTCAACAACTGTTACTTAATCCTGTTAAGGCCTATCTGCACTTCAGTGTTAGCGATAGTAATTTTGAATTACTGGGCTTCTGACTTAATAGACTATTACAATGTTTGTTTTTCCAAAGAGTGAACCAATTTGTTATATAAACATCTGTTAAAGGGCCTTATATGTCTTGTGGGCCACTGGTTGGACAGCATTGGTCTATATTATACATTCCTCAATGGGGGAGAGCCTGAAGGTCAATAAGGACTAGTTTCCAAGTGTCTTCTTTGTTACCTATGTAGTTAGAGGGATATTGTCGTTATAGTTAAACATTGATGAAAAAATGTGTTAAGAACTGTAATTTAGAATATATATATATATATATTTATCATTTTGAAAACGTTTCTGTTACTTACTACACATATATGGTACTAAGTTCATATTTAACATATTACAGAAACCCTTTGTTGCCTTATGGCAGGGATCCTAGATATGCCCTTAGCATTAGATATAGTGTCTCATGAGATAAAGAGGATCAATTATCTGGACAATCCAGGAGATTATTCCAAGAATAAGGCATGGAATCGTAAGGCCCTTTACCGGGGAAGAAATCATTTATTCTGTTAATAAGTGATTCTGTTGATGAGAAAGTCCACTTGTTTCAAGATTTATAAGTGACCGTATTTAAGAGATTTTTCACACTGCAACAGCTTTTAAGGAATAGTACTCGCCATCCTTGTAGAGCAAACCATTTAGTTTGCTCCAAGTGGGAATGCAATTTTGGTTGATTATATTTTGTATCACTCATACAGCTCCATGCTTAATTAACTCAACATAATGTTAGACTTGAGAAATAAGTAGGAAGCTCCAATGTGCTCCACAATAGGAAACTATGTGCTAAGTAACTACTTGCTGTTATGAGGATAACATTCTTAATTATTCAAGGAAACATGCAGGACACATTTTAAAAAGAATGTCTTTCAGATTAAATAATTTTTAATAACATAATTTCAATAGTCATATAATTAACAAGCATTCTAAAAATGGATAACATAAAAGTGGTCTCTGATTCTATCCATCATGGAGTAATAATGCTCATGCATGCAATCAAAATCATGCAACAAATACGAGACAATGATACTCATGCAGGTACTAGCAGCCAAATTCCATTAAAATTCCATTATTATCTAATACCTTGTCAGAGTTGTATCAGTTCGTACAATGCAAAAATGTTTCTTTCAAGGGGAGTTATATGGCAAATGATAGTTTTTATTGACTAGAAACATATAATAAATGAAATGGGTTCTAGTAAGAATGTGGAGTTGATTTAGTTGAATTAACGTCCACTGATTATTTCATTGCTTTATTTCTCACCTACGTTTCAGGAGACCACTAAAGTCAAGTTCTCCTGCATCATCTTGTCCTTCACCACTGTCATCAATATAAAAAGAAGATTAAATCTTGGTTCAACGTAGAAATCGTCCACTTTGTAAGCACAGAGCATATATGCATGCAGAATGTCAAATCACAACATTTCTTATTGTCAAGAAACAAAATGTTTGAGCTGATTTGACTCTTTTCCCCTTGAGATAGTTTTTGCATAAGCAGTGTCAAAAGGTTTGTCCTGCACTGCATTTAAATAAGACAAAACAAATCATTTCAAAGGTTGTTTTACTGGTGTGGAAACCACTACACACACTCTAATAGAAAAACAAGCCTTTGATAATACAGTAGAACTCCAATTTTATGTTTTCCAGGAGGCTGCTTCAAAATTACTTAATTCCAGTAAAAAAAAAAAATGCAGTTTGCCTTTGTGGGACCAGGACAAAATGTGTGCAAATCCAGTGAAAACATATTTGGGGGATGTAAAATCAGGGTTCTACTGTATATATCATTTTCTTAAATAAAACAAAGGGTTATGCTGCTGTAAAAACATCATTACCTGTTGGAATTTCATGCTATGTGCTTAAGATCATAGGAGTGTAAATATTTAATCATGAAAAATTCAAACTTTATGTCACTGGATATCGGGAAACACTTTTGTTGTTGTTAACATTCTGTCTCTTGGTTTACATTCTATAATAAGTGCAATGAACTGCAGCTTCACAGCATTATACTTGACTTGACAAACAAGAACTCATCTAGCAGCAATCACATCCTGCCAATAGCTGAAGTGCCAACTTGTTTGACATCAATAGAAGTCATCCTTATGTAGCCACAACCTGCCAATATGTACTGGGTGCCAACTGGTTTGACTACATTCTACATTCTAACAGGGTAAAGAATGTTGATAAAAAATGCGGAAGAACTGGATTAAACATAAGAGATTGACTTTTTAAGTTATACCACATTCTCCTTTAACCCAAAATGATAATTGAAAAACTTTGTAGACAATCTATTTGATGAATTTATTTTCCTAAGGAAACTCAGTCTTGCCATAACATTTCAGAAGCTCTTCAGATAAATTCATAAAACATTCACATTCATCTTCCAAGCAACATGGCTATGGCAGTTAATGCATTTCTTCTATTTGAGGTCTTCTGGGACGCTAGTGGAAGCCTACCATCTGTTTTGACCAAGACTGTAAATCTCAAACTTTCTGACCCACATCCTGTGATGGAGAACGGTTGCAATATATGATGACTACATTCCAACCCCCAGATCAACTGTTTAGGGGGGATTGGGATTTCACAGTGTAATCCCTTGTTATTTGCAAGTCTGTTTCCACCAGTGATTTTTAGCATTGAGATGTGATCATATCTTTTTAATTATTTGGCTAAATGTGCTTTTTGTTCACCTGTGTAAATACTCTGTTGCCAAAAAAGTTTCTTTATAATACCAAAAGTGTTATACACTAAATACATTCCAAAGAGTTCTGGATGCAAGATGTTACCTTCTCTTAAATGCGGATCGGATGTCAATATTCTGAGAAGCATCTTGGGTAGCTATAAATGAAGGAAATGAAAATAGCGACATGTATTATGACGAAGTTGGCTAAGCCTTTGATAATGTGTAATAACACACAAATCCAAACTATAATTCTTCCAGAACATGTGGTTATTTAAGTTTCTGATTACACATAGGGTTGAGAACAAACCCCCAAATATATATAATGCAACTAAATCAAGCTATTTATTGAATGTGAACTTGTGCATCAACTGCTGTTATCGCTATAAAGAACTCAGCACATGGAAATGTTATCTAAAGCAAAGTGGCTACTAAAATTGTTCTTGTGTACTAAATCATAGTAAATACAATTATGGCTTGGAAAAGGTAATTAGTGATCTTACATTTTAATCTTTCCATATTTACTTATCTTACCCTTGGTAATGTTATTATTTTCCAACGAATTGTATTTGTGTGTTTCCTTGTGTGTCTCTTTTGATTTGGACATGGTATAGATGCTGAGTGACTATGTTTTAAAATATATAATATTGCTCTGATGATCAGCAAATTGTGTGCTGAGCAATACAGAATTAAAATCTTACCTATAACCTCTAGGTCAAAGGAGCAGCTATCAAATTTATCCTTATATGTAACTTCACATCTGTAGTTGCCAGCATAGTTTTCTTTAGCTTTTATTATTTGCATTTCAAAAGTGTAAATCTGAAACAAAGGTAAATATATTGTTCATGGATTCTGATGGTAAGTCAAGTTATGCTTTACAATAATATTTTGACAAACATGGGTCTTACAGTAGGATTAGCAAGCCTATGATTTAGATGTACAGCTGTAGTGACGGTACTTACTGAGTCATTATCTAACATAATACCTTCCAATACCGTATATGTTATCCTTTATTCCTCTGGGAATATGGTTTATAAGTTGGAGATTTAGATACAAATACTCACTTTATTAATACGGTCAAAGGTATCCTTCAGCTGCAGATGCTTGCCAGCTTTACTAGCCAAGTCCATCCATTTGCCTTTCAACCATTTAACTACAGGTTTGCGAAGGAGATCTTTAGCTTCCATTTTTGCAATAAACTTGATATCACCACCTAAAATGATAAAGACTCAGTATTGGTTGAATACATTTTACTAGTTCCTCTCTAGGTGATACACCAATGTCACATGTACTGAGGAAAGCATACACGGTTGGAATGTACTGCAGGAGTATCCAATGGTCTATTTGCACAAGGTTAGAGTGAGCTCACCTCAGTAAGATTCCACTGACATTGCTATGTATTATTCATTTAGTACATTTATGAAAATAATACTGATGAAAGAGAAAGGCCAGTTGCTTTAGATACTGTATATAAAAGTACTTTAAAGGAGACGGAAAGGTTAAAAATAATTGAGCTTTACCAGAAAGGTCTATATAAATACAATAGTAGAGCCCTCTGTCAAAAGAAACACTGCATTTCTTTACTTCTATTATGTACACATGAGCTTCTGTATCAGACTTCCTTCTTTCTGCTTAAATTTCCAGGGCACAGGCTTGAACATGCTCAGTTTGCTCCTCTTTCCCTCCTACCTCCTCCTCTCCCTGCTGTTATCTGAGCCCAGAGCAATGAGTGAGCAGGGAGGGACTCAGGCAGGAAGTTATGTCACACCAAGCTAATATGGCAGCTGCTATCCTAAACAAACAGCAAGAGCTGTATAATCAGGTATGGTAAAGCATTTACAACCTACAACCTATTTGTATATATCTACTTATCCATCTATTGCAGCTTTCGGTCTCATGATGTGTAAAATGTGAACATAAAATCTGAACTCACCCACACTTACAGACCCACTTGAAGGTTTCTCAATAAATAATGTTGATCTTTGTGAATTATCACGTTTCTCTGCATCTTCTGGTTGTCCTTCTCCAAGGGACCATACTAATGAAAATGATCAAACATACATAGCATTAAAAGTTGCTTCTTATTTTATTTAATTACTTTGTAAGTGCTAAAAAGTGGAGAATATCTGTGTTTAAGCCCTATCTTTTTCCATGTACAAAAATAGTAACCCCTTTAAATTCAAGATAGAAAATATTAAAATAACAAATGGGAAGTCATAATGAAAAATGTGACGTGCTCTATGTTTCCTATACATGAATACTACATTGTATAAATGAATTGTGTCAGACAATAAATTTAGGAAAGAAAACGTGTTATCAGTTCTGTTGGATTCCAGCCTACCCCTCAGCTTTTGATATGTCTCCTCTACAAAACAACAAAGAGAAATTGATAACAGAAATTAGCTAATGGAATTTAATTTTTTTTTTAGGATTTCAGTTGACTGTGTAAGATCTTCACTTGACCCAGAATCTAAATAGGAAATAATACTTTAATTATTAAACATTTAAATCCTGTTAGACTTTTACTGTTTACTGTTCAGATGAGTTCTGTAACAAGTAAAATAGATTAAGTAAATACATTCTTCAGTATTTTTGTATGGTTTTGACAGTGATTATTTGTTATATAAATGTTTGTCAGGGTGACTTCCATTGGCTCATTTAGGAACTTACCAGAACCTTTCCTTTCCTTTGACTGAGCATTCTCACCTGAAACAAAATATGCAGTTGCAAATAACCAATAGAATTTATTGTATCTATCTATTTATTTATTATACTGATATTGCTGGAAATGTTTTGTATTTTTATTCTGTAGTATCTGAGCAAATAGACCTTAGAAAGTATATATTTATAGCTCTTATAGAACAGAAATAATATATATATATATATATTAAACCGCCTCTTTTTTTTTATCACAATCTATAACTAGGTTTTTAAGACTATATTTACATTGATTCTGCAAGCACCATCTTTATGGATTGCTAGCTTGCTTAGTGTGGGACTCCATAGCATAGGAGAGACATTATAGTTTGTTTAACAATTCAAGTACAATATTTTCCATTCTAATTTTTTCTTAAATATATTAGTGAGGATAGTGAGGATAAATATAAAATAATCGTGGGAAAAGAATTGCTCACATTTTGTCACAGTTTTTTTTTTTACAAATTCTTCTTGAACTTGAACTTAGCCTTTCTATGTTCTACATCCCTCTACTTGTGCATTACTGAGAAAAATGCAATTAATAAGCTTTTTAATGCAAGCCCAAATACCTTTGTGTATAGAGTTTCAAATTTTTAATTTTATTCTTTGAATGTGTGCTTGCTTTTTCTAAATCGGCACTTTTGTAATGTAAGATGAAACGCTTTTAGTTCAGTTTAACATTTTGGCCACATAACCAGTTTGTTTCAAATTAATTAGTTTTAGAAAAGTTGTCTCATCTTCCATCTCCATGTTTAAATTCCATCTTTAAATGATGCCAGGGAAATGATATATTTATGGCAATTGTATTATTGTCATATTTACTACATTCCAACAGTTTTGAGGCCTGTACCCTATTACTCAACATAAATATGGCTATAAATATGGGGTAAATATTTTGTTTTGTTGCTTATCTCACAGCATAGTGCACTTAAATGCCAAGATGCAGAACTCCTAGACATTGTCCCATGCCAACATAAATATCATCTACAAATTCTGTAAACCTTGCTCAGTTCTAACTATAAGATGTTAAATATTCATAAGTACAGGTATGGGACCAGTTATCCAGAATGCTCGGGATCTGGGGGTTTCCGGATAACAGGTTTTTCCTTTATTTGGATCTACATACCATAAGTCTACGAAAAATCATTGAAACATTGATTGACCCCAATAGGGCTGTTTTAAGTATTCGTTATATCTTAGTTTGTACAATGTACTGTTTTATTATTAAAAAGAAAAAGAAAATAATTTCTAAAAATTAGAATTATTAGTTAAAAGAAAGTCTATGGGAGATGGCCTTCCTGTAATTTGGAGCTTTCTGGATAACATGTTTCATAATAATAATAATAATAATAATAATATATTATGAATAATTTTAAGTAATACATAGATTGGCCATTTTGCTATTTTAAAAAAACATGGCTTTAGCAATTTTTTATTTACCAAATATATATTTATATATTATAGACAATGATCTATAGGTTTGGTAAATGAAGACTGGAAATATACCTGGAGGAGGTGTGTTACCTGAAGAGGAATCATCTTCATCTGAAAATATAAAATATTAGTGAAAATCTACACAGATGTCATGCGAAAAAAAATGGTTTGTTGCCCTTGTACTGGAAAAATATCAAATTAGGATATTTAAATTCCTGCAAAAAAAAGAAATTATTTACACACCAGCCTGAGACACTCGAAAATAAGCTTAAAACTGATGGGTTCAAAAGCTTTGTGTATTTCAGTGGCTAAAATGAGAAACATTCATGATCAGAGAGAAAAAGCATTAAACACAACACATGAGATGTGGATCAAATGGCCCAAAATGAAAATGAATTTATGGATAGCTTTGAGCAATATTTGATTTGTTAGCAATGTATGCAATAAGCAGAGATAAAAAGCATTGAAATTATGGTCAACCACACATCTGACCTGAAGAAGAAGATGTCATATCGCTTTCTTCCATGTCTGTAAGTAAATGTGTACCACATAGGCAATGAATTTGTCTGATATATTTTCTGGTGCATTTGACAATATATTGACAACGGTCTATAGGAATATTATGTATATTGTCAAACACATATGTTTACAAGACTCAAATGCAACATTATTGGTCCCTGTGATACTAATAATGAAACAACTAAAACAAGTCTAAATATTTTGTCTAAAGCTGGCTGAACATGGCCCTACTTCTGATAAAGAAACATTATGGATAGGTCCAACAAATGTGAGTTTCTGGGCTACACATCTACCTGGATAACTCCGGTAATCCTTCCATATGGGAATAAATAGCATATTGTACTGAAAGCTGCACTGGTAGGAGCTAGAAAAGATATGAGTACTCTCTTCAATTTTGGTGATCAGATAATCTCACAAACCTCATATTTGGTCCTGACAATCCAACTGCAATCTGATGGGTCTAATCTGTCTCCTGTAAGGCCTACACTTCAGAAAATAATCAAACTATTTGAGAGTATCTATAGTACTTTTATCTCAATATCCTTTTAGACAACCCTTTTTAGTATGATGAGAGTACATTATGAGGGTTATTTACTAAAACCTGAAAATGTCTCACTATTTTCTTAAAACCACTTTGACCAAACTCCTGTGAACATTTTTACCGTATTTAAGAGTAAATTAACTTGAAAAATTTGGTGCAGAAAAAAGACTCGCTAAAATAGCGAAAAACACAATTTATTCAGATTATTGTACGAAATCCAATGCAGATTATGAAATCTTCCAATTGGAACATCTGCCATTGATTTTTACATGACCTTGGCAGGTTTGAGACGAAGTACTTTTTTATTATGACATTTAGCAGTCTCAGGGTTTAGTAAATCATGAAAAATTTTAGGTTTTTTTTTCCTCCAAAAACATGGTGTTTCCCACCTAGAAAGGTAGCTAATAAATGTATTTTTTTTAAATTATCATATATAACAATTAATAACACACTGCAAACACAATATTGTATATTATATGAATTGTTGTTTTGACAATTGAAGTCTAGGATTCCCTTCCCTAAAAATGGTGGGCTTCAATTGAAGCTCAACTGGCTAAAAACAAAGCAAAACATTTAAAACATTTTTTTCCATAAATGGTCACCCTACTGCCCTTGAACTAACTGACCTCCCTTCTTGTTAGAGACCCTAAAATCCAACCTAATAAATATATTAACCCAGTATAAAAATGTACGTTTATTCATTCAAAAGTATTTTCATGCTAGCAAAAAATAATTTTTTGTTAATGGCAATGGCAAGGGCAGCTCCTAAATTGCCATTAACAATGTCTTTTTCGGTTTATGGCTTGGAAGAATGTATCCTTCCCTGATACTAGGGCTAAACTGGATACTAGTTAGGAAATCACAAATAAGGAAGGACCTGTAAATAATGATAAACATGCTATAATGTTAAACTTGCTGTAAACATTGATGAATCTTTATGTATTCACGAAGGAGAATATGCTTAAGGAAATTAGCAGAGAAAATATGAGCCAGTTCCTTTAAGGCACATGTCCTTTCTCCCAGCATTCCTTGGAATGAATCCAACATCATGACTAATAGAAAGCCAAAACGTACTTGAGTATAAAACTGACCAATGTTTTTACTTCCGTGCTTGAAGTGCACAAGATTTTTATGCGCCTATAAATGGTACAATGCAATATGAACACATTAACCTTGAACTGTGGGGCCTGAGCTGAGGGACACATTTTCTGGCAAGTGTGTCACCAATATACTTATCCACGGCAATGGTTTGTAAGTGATATACTGGAATGTTTGCAGAGTCCTAAACCAAAGGTCAGTGATTTGTGCCCTACACAGAGGTGGCGACAAAATGCATATTATCATGTTACAAATGGTCATCATAAATCGGATTCTTTGTCAAAGGCTTTTTTCTCTAGCATTTATATTTATATCTTAAAAAATATAATTAACTCCAATACTACATCTCTTCTTAAATAATTGGGTGATTGCTCAGCTAACAAGAGTCTAATAAAAACCAGACTTTTTGAACAGAGTTAGAAAGGACTGAAATGGGCATATAATTAGCCTTTGTTATATGGCTGCAAGTTTGTTAGTACATATTAAAAAAAATATAGGCAAACTCTACCTATGCTCTTTGCAACCTTGTACAGTTTTCAAAATGGGAAAAATATATCTTTGTTAGTAGATATATTTATATCATTGGTTATTTATCTACCAGTTCTTCTGAATCTTTCTGGCTGCACTGGCTGGATATTTTGTGCAGTTTAGCAACACACAGGTTAAAAAACTTTGAAATTCGACCATCGAATTTGATACTTCGATACGGCCGTTTTAAATCAAAGTAAAAATCGTTTGATCGATTAAATCATTCCATTTGAACGATTTTACAAAAAAATACTTCGACTACTCAAAACTTAGCCAAAGGTTATAGGAGGTCCCCCATAGGCTAAACAGCAATTCGGCAGGTTTAAGGTGGCCAAGTGGCGAAGTTGAGGTTTTTTAAAGAGACAGTACTTTGCTTTTCGAAGTCGAAGTTTTTTCAATTCGAATCAAATTTTGGCCTATTCGATGGTCGAAGTACCCAAAAATTACTTAGAAATTCAAAGTTTTTGAATTAGAAAATTCACTTCAACCCTTAGTAAATGGGCCCCACACTGTCACATTTCACTCATCTTACTAATGAATCTATAGATCTTTTAGCTGAACTGTGTGGAGCTGTGGGCCTGTATAGTTTTCAGTCAGTGGATGATTTAAGAGACTTGCTGAATTGTATCCTTTATCATCCCCTAAAGGGAATATGTAACCCCCCTTTTAAAAAGAACTCATTCAGTTGGAGGTATGTAAAATGGTGCATAAGCAAAAATGTATTCCACAGATTGAATTATAATCTGCCTGTCCTTGTCTAGACCAGTTCTCCATCCCTCTTATGTTCACAGGGTCATGACAGCCGCTCCCTCAACATGTTCCATTGTGAAGTTATGGATTCTGGGACTCTAGAACTTCAAGTTAAAAAACTCATATCAAAGGCATGAGTTCTTTAACTGCAGTGTGCCCATATTCATGCCCACTCATGCCCACAAAGGCCAGTAAGCAATTCACTAAACTATATGAAATACTAGCACATTTGACCCCATTATTACTAGAACATTAGCTAAATATTTGCCTGTAAACAATGATGCTATTTTACAAAAAAATCTATATCAGATTATATCAGGCTGAAGGTATAGACAAAATTAAGATGCTCTTTGCTGACAACGGCCATTACCCTGCTGCGTTATGATTAACCTGGAAGAGAATTCTATCTGTAAGCAAAAAAAAACACATCCAGATATTGATCAATACAAGATACACAAGGTTGAGCCACAATATGTAATGGCACTGGGAGTTCCTAAAACATCAGATATAAATTTGTTTAGTAGCAATGTCTCACTTGAGAGCAGAACCCTCGAATGATCCATAAACCTGAAATGTGAAATTCTTTATCATTAGGACAGATTTACAGATGTTGCATGAACCAAATAATAATTAACCAATAATTCTTCAAACTTGTAAAAGTTAAGCACTCATCCACAATTGTTTATTTCATAATTCTAGAACATACTAATTCAGATGTACTCACATTATACTTATTGTACTGATTCTTAGAACTACTGATATTAAGGGGCACATTTACTTAGTTCGAGTGAAGGAATAGAATAATGAATTCGAATGTTTTTTTTGGCTACTTCGACCATCGGATTGGCTACTTCGACCTTCGACTACGACTTCGAATCTAACGATTCGAACTAAGAATCGTTCGTCCATTCGATAGTCGAAGTACTGTCTCTTTAAAAAAAAATCAACCCCCTACTTCGGCAAGTAAAACCTACCGAGGTGCAATGTTAGCCTATGGGGAAGGTCCCCATAGGCTTTCTAACAATTTTCTGGTCGAAGAAAAATTGTTCGATCGATGGATTAAAATCCTTCGAATTGTTCGTTTCAAAGGATTTAATTACGGTAAATCCTTCGGCTTCGATATTCGAAGTCGAAGGATTTCAACCGTCAAATATCGAGGGTTAATTAACCCTCGATATTCGTCTCTAGGTAAATGTGCCCCTAAATTTTTTAGCACTTGGTGTTTCCAATAAACATAAATTGGGTTGGTCCTCTAAGCCAGTGATCCCCAACCAGTAGCTCCTGAGCAACATGTTGCTCTTCAACCCCTTGGATGTTGCTCCCATTGGCCTCCAAACAGGTGTTTCTTTTTAAATTTCTGGCTTAAAGGCAAGCTTTAGTTGCATAAAAAACATGTATACTGCCAAACAGAGCCTGTTGGCTGCAAATCCACATAGGTGCTACCAATACCCAATCACAGCCCTTATTTGGAAGCCCTGGGAACTTTTTGTATGTTATTGTTGCTCTTCAAAATTATTTTATACTTGAGTATGGCTCATGGGTAAAAAAGGTTTGCTCTAAGCAATATCATCACCACTGCTAAAAAATATTAATATGTATTTTCCAATTGTTTTTAAGAAGGTCAGAGGAGCTTTCAGAAGCTGCTGCATATCAAACTGGTTCCCTGAGTGCTGAAAAGCTATTCCAGCACTATATTGCAGTTAAATTGAAAATTTCTAAAGAAGCCATTCAATGCAATGTGGGAAGATTTAAATGTAGAACAAGACCATGCAGATCTAGAATGAACACCTAAAAAAAACAATATATCAAGCTAACTGCATTATAAGCTGGCAAAACAACCGCATCCACGCTTCATAGGCAGCTGAACAGAAGTCTGCAGTTAAAAGGGGCAGTAAACCCTATTTTTCAACACAATTTCAATGAGCTGGGCTCGTGCTGAACATACTTTTTGCCTATTGTTTTAAGCAAAGTTTCCCAGGGCAAACAGGGAAACTGATGCTACTCAATGTTTGGTTCCTGTGTGGTAGATAATTAGCTTACCAATACAGAGCTAAACAGAACTTCATTATGTAGGGGGATTATTTATGCACTGCTAATATTATTATCGACTTCCCTGTGTGCCCTGTTTAGCTTAAGAAATAACAAAAACCATATATTTTTGTGACCAAACAAAACAACAAGGTAAAAGTATTTACAGTATGTTGAAAAAGTGTTTACTGCAACTTTAAACTTTAAAACATGATCATGACAAAAGTCCTTGGATTGGCTCCAACCAAAGCCTGGGGGGAAACCAGTATTTAAGACACACAGAAATATTTTACTGGTAGCAATGCACCTATGGCATATATATGTGAATTATACAATATACTCCCATAGAAGCAATGGGACATTGAGGAGGATATTTACTAAACCTTGAATTTATTTGGTTGGACTTTTTGGGGCAAAAACTGGAATTTTATTGTGGATTTACTATACCCCGTTGCTGCAAAAAGCCAGAATCCGCCATCTCAGACCTGTCAAGGTCCTGTATAAGTCAATGGGAGAGACACCAATCTCAATTTGAAGATATTGCGTTTAGCCCGTAAACCCAAAAAATTTGTTTTTTTGCTCAATTTTATTGTGTTTTTCCTGAACTGAGTTTTTTCTATTAATAAATAAAGTCAAATTGGGAGTTAAGCTATGGTTTTTTTTAAATAAAATATAAATTCAGAGTTTAGTAAATAACCCCCTGAATGAAGGAACCATCTTAAGCCATAGGGTGTTATTTACTAAACTCTGAATTTATCTATATTTTATTAAAAAAAACCACAACCAAACTCCCATGCTTGAATTTTTCCCCAATTTTTTGGGGGTTTTGGGCTAAACTCAACGCAAACCACGATATCTACAAATTGAGATGGTGCCTCTCCCTTTGACTTCTACATGATCTCAGGTCTGAGATGGTGGATTTTCGCATTTGGGCTTTTTGCAGTATCAGGGAATAATAATTCTTGAAAAAATTAAGGGTTTTTTTCCATGAAAAATTCCAGTTTTGCCCCAAAAAGTCCAACTAGACCAATTTGAGATTTAGGAAATAACCCCCATAATGTACATTAAGTGTATCACTAACAAAGACCATTTCCAGGGGGTATATATCTAAAAGTTACATGCAGATGTGATACATGCAGCAGCACATCGTCAACATCACAGTCAGATGATCCAACTGAAAAAGTCTCAAGTTCATACATGCACCAAACAGACTCTTCAGTTTGCTTAATCATCCTTGCACTACAGCAACTCATGCTAACGGAATAATTCTGATCCTTTGCAGACCCCCAGAACTTTTCCATATTCCTTTACCATGCATGCAAATCCAAGTGTGTGCAAAAAAACAAACTATTTATTATAGTATGGTTGGATAACCATATGAGCAATACACCAGCCTTTGCATGACCACATTGCTCTCACCTTTTGCCTTCTTTGGCCCATCTTCCTTGGGCTTGTTTTGCTCTGCATAGGAAGTACAATTAATGTATAAATGAACAGGCACAAATATGTATGTACTGTATGTCCACTATGCACTATCTATCTATCTGTAAAAGTAAATGCAAAAAAGATCGAAATTAGGGTCAGCCAGCAGAGCACTTGCTCTATCTATGTCCAGTTTTCTTGTCCACTGGGCTTCACTGTTGACTAGCTGACACCATTCCCCTCATTCTCAAAAAACATTTAGTAGATGTAAGAATAATGTACTTGTTCACCAGTATTATATTGTCAACAAATATCCTTTCTACCACTCTCCTAAGACACAATTAGTGCTAACTATATTCAAATTAAAGAATAGGAACAGCAAGAGCATCTTGTTAAGAACAAAATAGACCTGTACAATTCTGCAATCTACCAAGATGTAAGGTTTGAAAACCTAGGTAGAAATACTAACTTTACTGATTAGCACTTTTGCAGTAGTTTAAACTTTATGTTTAAATCAGGAACTTTAGCGTATTCAGTAAAATTACCACTTTGGCTATTTGCCACTCACATTCGCATATTAAGTAAGATTTCAAAATCCTTAAAGAAATAGATAGGTGCACTTTATTATGATGACATAATTCTTTGGAATTCCATGCACAACTAAGATCAAATACAAACTTTAAGGATTTAGTAGAACCCAAACTATGTATGTATGTGTATATCTATCTATCTATTGATCTATCTAT
Source organism: Xenopus laevis (assembly GCF_017654675.1). Lineage (NCBI taxonomy): Eukaryota > Metazoa > Chordata > Amphibia > Anura > Pipidae > Xenopus > Xenopus laevis. The sequence goes on from NC_054376.1 coordinate 98,232,492, forward strand.
CTAGCATCTATATATCTATCCATCATCTATCTATCTATCTATCTATCTATCTATCTATCTATCTATCTATTGATCTATCTATCTATTTATCTATCTATCAACTATATATCTATCCATCATCTATTTATCTTTATCATCTATGATTCTATCTATCATCTGTCTATCTATCTATCTATCTATCTATCTATCTATACTGTATATATAGATATACACATACATTTGGAAGTGTTGAACAATAAAATTATGATGCCAAACCAAATCTTGGATTCAGTGCATCATTAGATAAAAGAAAATATGTTTTCTGCTAAACTACAGTATAACAATAATAATCAAGATCTTTCCTTTAGTGAGTTTGTGAACTGGGGATAAAATAGAACAGATTACTAAATAATTAATAATAAAACAGATTGTTCTAAAAATATTTATAATTCGGAAACAAAAACTGGATGTTACGTTTTTAGGTTAATTTGAAAATATGCAACCCCCTCGGAAGCGCTGCCACAATTTTGTTGGGAAGGGCACTGAGGGGACCCACCAGTATGGGATAGCCAATGTCTTAAAACAGTTAAAATGTAGCACAGAAATATGCAAAGACACTCACATCCGATAAAAGTTATCTAATTGAGTTTAAACAAATGTCTGTATAATGAGTAAGAAGCAAAGTAATTTACAATGATCAATTATTGACTCAGTCAAAATGCAATATAGATAGATCCATCATTTTACTAATGTCTTGTAGGGTGTTCAGGCTTCTCCTTCTCACTTGGGTCCTAATTATAAATTCTGCTCTGTAGCCTAATTCACCACCTCATTACAGTATTTATGTCTGACACGTTGTCAAATGTGTCAACTCCAGATTATCTTTCAGTCAACGGCGGGGGTGATTTTTTATTTACAGCATGTGCCACTCAAACGGTGGTGACAATATGGCAACAAAGCTTGCTACTCACTCTTGCTTAGTAATTAGGACAACTTCTTAACAGATGCTGAAATATGAGTATATAAAAAGTGTCTTCTTTTGGCTCAAAGCAATGTACAAAGTTTAATGAAAGGTTAGAACATTCATATTTCCTGGCACAAGTAGGCCTCTCTACTTTCTTTCCCTCATGCAAGTCTAGCTCAGAGCCAACCTTCAGTTGTTTGAAACCCTTTTTTTAAAATATATCCTGAAATCTACATGAAAAATGGAGACGATAAGAACATAAATAAAAGCAATACAATAAAGTTTACAGAGCTTTACTAATAACTTGACTTATAGCAATGTACACATATGCTTAACTATGATTAATATGACTAGTAGAATTAGGAAACAATTTAGATAAGGACTATTTATAATACACATAGACAGCATCCTATGACTGGAAAGGATTGGCTGAATAAACTCAGTTTAACAGGACCCATTATGTATTATAATTTCTAATACTAGGCATGGACAGAATGCAGGATTCAGTTTGGTTATCTCCCAAGATTCTGCCTTTTAAAGTAAGATTTGGATTCAGCCAAATGCTTTTGCCTGTCTGTACCAAAACTGAATTGTTTGAACACAACCAAGGAAGCAAAAAGCAAATAAAAAAAATCTTCTGGTTCTCTTTTCCCTTTCCTGTCCCTAATTTTCATATGCAACTTTCGCTTCGGTTCGTTATTCAGCTCTATCTTTCATACGGAATTGGGGTTCGGCCAAATCCCAAAATATAGTGGATTTAATTAATCCCTAATTTTCAGTTGCTGTTATATTGGGTTGATTCTGATAGCCATATCGGTAGCAACAAAATCAGTTTTTCTGTATTAGATCAAAACACAAAGTCCTCAAACAAAAGATGTTCTTAAAGAGATACTGACATCAGAAAATAACCTTTTCATATTTAACTTTTTCATATTTTATCACATATTTTTCTATGCCACAATGCTGGCATACCATTGTTTTATTGACAAGTAGCCAAAGTTATATAATTTAAAATGATGAAACAAGATCTGTTTTTTATGAATTGTAAGCAATAAATTAGCAATAAATTATATTCCCATCTAAAACAGCATTTTTTCTCATACCCAAAAGAAATGACAAGTATTATATTAGATAATATTATATTAGATCTTTATTCTCTACAATTATATTTAGCTTTTTTCATTCAGTGTCTTTGCATGTCCCACCTTGAAAGTAGAACCAAATTACTGTTTTAAGGATGAACTAGATTCTACAGATTAACTACTGTATTTAGTTATTATCGCAGTGAAACCCATATAAAGACAGCTATATAGGGCTTACGTTGGCTTCTGATTTTGCCATTCTTGAATGAATCGCCAGCTATTTAAAATTTTTAGGATAACTTAAGCTGGTGACATATTCTTTTTGAACTCTTCATTAAGAGGATTTGTTCTGGCCTTAGCTATCATTTAGGGGCAGATTTACTAAGGGTCGAATTTCGAAGTACAAAAAACTTCAAAATTCGAACATCGAATTAAAAAACTTTGAATTCGAATATCGAACTCGAAGTTTTTTCAACAAATTTGGCAATCCTGCGGTTGAATAAAAATCGAACGATACAAACGATTTTTAACGATCGATCAAAGGATTTCTATTCGACCAAAAATAACTTAGAAAAGTACTGTGGAAGGTCCCCATAGGCTAACATTGGACTTCGGCAGCTTTAATTTGGCAAAGTATGAAGTCAAAGTTTTTTTCAAAGAGACAGTACTTCGATTATCGAATGGTCAAATAGTCGAACGATTTTTACTTCGAATCAAAGTCGATTGGTCGAATATAGCCTATTCAATGGTTGAAGTACCCAAAAATTTACTTTGAAATTCGAACTTTTTGACATTCGAACCATTCACTCGAGCTTAGTAAATCTGCCCCTAGATATAATGTTTTTACTATTATATTTAATAAATTAACTACCTTCTCTGAACCACTGTACTAACAACAGGTGGTATATACTGATAAATAACAATAATAGCAACTCTCTCTCCTAATATGTATAGCCACAAAAGTATAACGTCCAATTTTTTTGATATATGGATTGTTCTTTGACATGTAAATTCAGAAAAAAAAATCTTTTATTCAGTGTTAAATGTCCTTGGCAGTGTTTTAGCACACCAGAGTTGCATGATTTCTAGTAAACTATATAAACCTGTTAGCAACCATCTTTTCTTTGGTACATGGTAATTGCAGCACTAGAATATGACTTTTCTTGCAAGGTTGTGGCAAAACGGATTTTCTTCCAGGCAAAGTTTTTCTTTTTAATGTGAAGATGAGGAGACTAGATCATACTAGATTCACACTATTTGGCACATCAAACAGACTACTGAAGTGCAATAATTAGAAGATTCTCAACTATGAAAAAAATGATCTGTCTCTTAGATTATGACTTCAAATATGCTTTCAAGTTCCTGCCATGTCTCTGGTGGGATTATTACGTTTTCTTCACATTGCAAACTTTGATTTTGCCTCTGTCTGCTGAAAATCTAGCAGGTGTTTAGTGCAAAACCATTACCAGTGCTATTTCTAGGGAGAGTGTTGACAAGGCAATTACATTTTCCTTCAGTACTGCTATAGCAGCACAAACACTGTTTCTAGGAAATGTATACACTGTATAATTACAAATACAAATCGTTCAACTCTGATAAACAAATGTCATAGAAAGATATGGTAGAGCTAGTTATAACACAGAAGTAAAATAATGTTATTATATTCTACATATTAATCCTTGCTGTGCTGGTAAGTGCATACATTTGGGGTAATAACACATAGGGCAATTTGTCACCAATGTGAGATTGCCTCCACAACATTTCTCGTGCAGGGAATCTCCATTTCCAAACTGGTAATCACCTGAAAATCCCTCCAATACAAAGATATTTTTGGATATGTTTTCACCACTCTGGAGGTGATTTTGCATGGGCAACAAAATGTCCCAAGAGTTCTCACCCTTAACATTCAGCATTGACATTCGATAACTGCTTATATTACAGCTTACAAGACAAAGTTGTAGATGCAAAAATGTCCACTATATTCATTAATTGTATATTGCAGGAATTTACATGTACATATATACTATGCTAAAGCATGCCACTCTGTTCTTGGTTAGTTCCTGCCACCTTTTATCCTTCCTTTGGGGCCAAATCTTTCATACTTCTCTAATTTGTTTGCTCCTTTATGTCCAACATTAAAGTGCATGCCTTCAGGTTTTCAGCTCACATAAGTCCCTCATCAGCTCCTTACACCATTGCCATTTCGAAATGTTCTCTTTTATACATATTCTTCATAACAATGTTTTTCTCACTTTATTCTGGATTTCTTTGCTCTATGAATACACAGCTCTACTCTAATCTTCTCCTTCAGCCGCAGCAGGCCACTGCTGCTAATATATTATAAAGTTATAACTATATATATAAGGTACTAACCTTCCACGGGTGGTGGTGCTTTTACTGTATTTTGGTCTGCTGCTTTGCCCTCTAGGAAATAAAAAGAACAACAAGTCAGAAGATATGAGACATGCACTTGAACCCTTTAAGAGTGTATTCAACAAATATATTAAGACATTTGGTTTTGGCCAGCAGCAAATTGAGAATAATAACGGGGACTACACCAGATGAGGCCACTTCCATCTTTTCCTATACACACTGATAAATGAATCTAAGACAGTTCATCTTCCCAAGGACCTTGCACTGAACAAGATCAGATAGTAATGTCCAGACATAACTATGCAGACAAAGTAGCACTGATAAAGTCTGAAAGCACAATCGTCATATTGGGGGAATCGCCACTTAACATTTCTTCCCCCACCTACTACTCCTTTCAATGTTGTATAGATGACTTATGAAGAACTATGCCCACTTCTTTGGGTCAGTCGTCCACTCCAAAATCCCTGTACAGGAGCCATATTGGTGGTAATAATTATTTACTTTGGTTGAAATCCCTGGGCAGCAATCTGCCCTTTATGGGTTATTATTCCTAGCTCCAGCCTGCATAGGGTTCTGAAGAATTCTTTAGTTATTTATTCCTAGCTCCAGCCTGCATAGGGTTCTGAAGAATTCTTTAGTTGGACATTATCATCTCAGTGGATTTACTGGCCCCAAATATTGAAAAAAACAAGATGAATAAGCAATCGACAATCAAAGCATTTACTTAGGATAAGTAAACCTTTAAAATAAGTGAATGTAAAATTGATGAGAGTACTATTCTAAGCACTTTTGTAATTTACATTCATTATTTATTTTCTTTTTATTCCAACAAGATATTAAGGGATACATGTTGTCACGATCGCCGCCCGGAGCTCTCCCTCGGGCGTCACTCCCAAAATGGCAGCGCCCATGGCCGCCACGTGGGTAGCGGCGCTGGCGCAATGACGTCATCACACTGCGTCAGACGCTGTGCACTGCGTCACAACGCCTGCGCAAATTGGCGCCAAATTTGTAATAAAAGAGCGCCCAGTACATTAAATCCCTGCTCAAGTATAGGAACTACCTGCTAAGTGTTCCTGGGTACTTTAGTATATTATATTAGTTTTTCTGGACCTTGACCCTTGCCTGAACCCTGTTTTGAACCTGTGCTGCCTGCCTTTGAACTCTATTCTGTTTTTGGATTTCGTCTCTGCCCAAACCCTTCTGTACTGTGTTTTTTGGATCCTTAACCCTATAGCTTCCTCCTTGGTCCCGACTACTCCCTGGTTGGAGCAGATAGGCCGACTGACACATGTGCTGACACATGAATGAATTTTGTTACAACAGCGCCACCCACTGATCAGTTTCTGACAAGTCTGACCACCAAGTAGTCAAGGAAGTTGTCAGGAGAAATAAAGAGGGCTACTCTGATGTTCTTCTGCTTAGGAAAGATTTGTGAAAGGTTTCAAATTTTTTTCCTAACCAAAAGAACATCAGAGCAGCCTCTTTCTCTTTCCTGACAACTTCCTTGACTACTTGGTGGTCAGAAAACGACCAGCAGGTAACACTGTTTTAACAAAATTCATTTTTGCCAGCTAATACCACTTTGACATATATCAAAATAAGAGTAGGGCTGTATTGAAACCCATGCTATCTTCCATTAAAAACATTTGATAAGCATCAGGGCCTTGGCAAACCCGGTATGTACAGTATTTAAAGTATTTATGGAGTGATCTACACAGAGAAAAATTGAATATTAGGAGTTCAATGAATATGCTTAATAGAATGTAAGCTGTTTGCCACAGTTCAGTAACATCAGCAGTTCAGTTTTATTCATTTTATTGATACTGAATGATACAAAGTAGCATATTTTTTGGTCTAGTTAGTGGATTGGGGCACATGCGACTATTGTTATCAAAAGAACACCTATAAAGTGGAAGAATATGACTCAAGTTTTATAGCACAAATACTATAATGAGCAGTCTCCGAGAGACTAGTTATATCAGGCACTGTACCTTCTTTGATGCTGCCACTCACTGAAAATTCTTCCTGGGTTACATTATTATCAACAATGACTGTACGCTTTGTTTGCTCTGTCTGCGTAACAGTTTTTTCACTTTTCACTTCCTTTCCATCCTTTTGCCATTTGATTTGTGTCTTGACTGTCTGTGTGGTTATCTCAGTTCTGCTTCCCCCGGCTACTTGAACCGTCTTTTGTTTTTCGGTCACAGTAGATCCTGAAAAAAATAAAAAGAAGGACCTTGGCTACTGAAAGTATAGGGTAACATGTTTTCACAAGCTTCTCTTTAGGGCTATATTTAGCTGTTGGAAGCACAGAGAGGATTGTCTGCTTCTTTATAAGACTTGTTAACAGGTGGAATACAGACTGTACTGAATATGCATTTTCATGACAGCTATTCCCTGATAGAATTACACAATAATTTAAAGATGGGCTAAGTGTCCAGAAGGCAGTGCCTTGTGACCTTTAATTATAATTCTGTGGATTATTCAAAGTTTCTAGGATGGAGCCTTGGTTAAAATGTCTGAAGCCCAATTATAATAAGATATACAATGAATATTTAGTAAGTGTGCTTTTATTTTGTGATTTACTATTTTCATCACTTTCTTTCCAAAACCCGAGACATTGTAGAACCATCACTGAGTAAAAGCATGTGGGCTTGTTTTGTGTGGGATCTCCTGTTGGCCATGAGCCTTAACTATTCTCCTACGGAGCTTTCAATCGTATGCCCATGAAAGGTGGCCTTGTATGTTATTAAGATGGTGTACCCATAAGTATCATTGATTATGCATGATGCCTGAGTCATTGTAATTCTGATTTCATCTCCATATCCTTATTGTCAACCTCATATTATTGCCAAGTGACATCAAGCAGGTATTCTTTCCCATTATCAAAATATTCACGTATATCCATTTACTGCCTGTTCTTTTCAGCTTTAATGTACATTTCTTGAATTATGAACTTCACCCTGGAGAAAAAGCACTGAATGGACACTGATATAACCAGCTTTAATTATGGATTAAGGAATTCATCCATAAACCTTGATATAAACAAATGTATCTATTTATGGACTTTAAAGTAATTTGCTTTAAGGTGCTAAATTATTATTCCTAGCTGAATATTTGTATGATTTTAATTAGCCAAACACATTTTAAGATAACGTAATAAGGTACAGGTATGGGACCTATTATCCAGAATGCTTGGGACTTGGGGTTTTCTGGATAAAGGGTCTTTCCATATTTTGGATCTCCATACCTTAAGTCTACTAACGAATCATTTAAACATTAAGGGGCATGTTTATCAAGGGTCAAATTTAGAGTTTTTGGGAGTTTATAAAAACTCCCATAATCTTAAAATTCGAAAAAAAAACTACCAATCGAAATTTATTAAAAACATTTTTTTTTAAAATTCACGTTTTTTCACAAAAAATGTTTTTTCAAAATTCCACCCAACATCTCCAAATTGATTGTACGAGGTCCCCCATAGGCTAAAACACCAGCAGGTTTTAGATGGCGAATAGTTGAATTTGGATTCTCAAACGGACAGTACATGATTCATTTTGAATTTCAATTTTTTTTTTATTAAACTCTAATTTTACTAACAAGGTTCTTTAATTAAATGATAACAAGTGATGATACAGACATAAAAGATATGGAGCTTTTAGGGTTGATGTCATTTAGTGTAAAGCAATTGTCACATATTGTGCCCTACCACTTGCAATATTATTATAATCATCCTTTATTTATGTAATGCCTACATAGTCAAAGATTATACATTATTCACATCAGCCTCTGCACCAGTGGAGCTTACAATCTAAGGTCCCTGTCACATTCACACACAGTACGGTCAGTTTTTACCAGGAGCCAATTAACCTGTATGTTTTTGGAGGCAACTCACACAGGCATAGGGAAAGCATACAAACTCGCCATGCCTTAAACATACTAAAAACCATTGAGATGGATTTATGCTATCTTACTTAGAATTGATTGTTTAAATGCTACTTTAAGGGAAATGGCAACAGCATATTTTGGAGCTTTCTCATACCTATATTAGAATGGTGCACAACTCATGCTTATTATTCTTTGATAAAATTGACTCATATAACCATACACAATTATTTCATCTCTAGTCTTGTTTGAAATAGTATTATACAATTACAATTACATGGTAGTATAGGTTAGTTATAGTAAAGAAGTTAATGCTTAAATAACATTTGAGAATGTTCCTCTGTGTTCTTTTTGTAATTGCAGCAGGATTAGCAGAAACAATTCAATAAAGTGAAGCATGTTTCACAATTGTTAATGCAATAAGAAGTGTTAAGACTATGCAACATCTGCAGTTTTATTTGTGAGTGAGAACACATTTGCTATGACATTGTGATGCATAACGATAATGTCTTTAGAAATTTGAAGAATGTTATGAAGGGACCAAGTGGCTAAAAGAAGGTATCTGTGCCAAGAAACTCTTACATTTTAGGTCATGAGTTGAATCCACTACTTGTAAAAGAGGCAGAATCAAACGAAAAGGCAACTGGAGACAATTCTTGGATCTCTTTAGTCAACATTTGTTTTGAATTTGATATAACATGTCAAAGGTATAGCTTGCATTCTCTGTGTAGTGCTTTGCACAAAGCATATCCTTGCTGACCACTTAGAACATTTTTAGGATATAAATCCTATTAAAATTGTAAATGAAAGATGGTGCATTTAATTTATATGTTTCTAAAGTCAACACAACATGCCTTACCTTTGTCACAAATATAAACCAGCTAATGGGTTGTTAACAATGAGTGTTAATGAATGGGTCTTTTACTAACAATGACCTTTGTTGCCTTTTGTATGTTGAGGCTGATTTGACAACTATAGACTATTCACTCTCATGGCAGCCCTAGGGATTTGTCATTTGGCCCTTGCAATTATATAAATGCTAACAAAAATATGTATTTACAGTATTTGTGCCTTCCCTTGTTGCTGTGATTATATCTGATGTGCATAGAGCTGCGTGAGGATCAATCTCTTCTGAATTCCAATAATTTGTATACTGAGGGTCTGTGTGAATAAATGTATTTATTTGTTAGCATTACATCAGTTCATCAGTCATTTTATTTATTCATTTCATTTTTTTGCCCTGGCAATCAATAAATTACATTTATTCGTCAGTTTAATATAGAATTTATACAGAGTATTTTTATGGTGTTTTATTTTTAATGGCCTAGTTAATAGTCTTACTGCTCCTCAGAAGCTGACATTTGATGAAAGCACCAATGACATATTCACGTCATATATTCAACATAAAGTGCAAGCCAACACGTAAAACAACAGCAGCTAATTACATTTTATATGAAATGTACATTTATGATCAGCTTTTTTAGTGGTACTATCAGGGTGAGCTAGGGGACAACCACCCCATAGGCACAATGGCAGTGCTATGTGGAAGTTTGCTGAGTGCAGGCCTTTGCACGGGTGAATTTTGCAGTGTATCTTCTAAGACTCTGGTTACAATACTGTATAATAAGTTATAGATTTTTAAAATATGTTTCTTTACTTAAATGGAATCGTAAAAAGTGTGAGCATTTGAGAATATCCAATAAAAGTGTCAGAGTTGGGCAAGTAACAATTTGAAAAAGAGGATAGGAAAAAGAGGATTCACAACTTCACATCAGTACAAAGCACATTAAAGTTCATAAAGAATATGAAGAAGATAAATGAGGTGAAAATAGTAGAAATCAATTGGAGAAGGAAAAGAAGAATAAGTGACCCCAATTCTGCCAGCTGTAGGTCAGTTTGATGGGACTGTTTGCGTAGAGGGAGGTGTGCCAAGGGTTATAATGATGGTGGCACTGCTATGGGGTTTTTTAAGGTTCATTGTCAGAAAGTTTTATCATTTAACCTTATTTTCCACAGACATCTCAGAACACAAGTATTTCCTGGAAGTAAAGATTGGTGCTTGTGAAGGTAAATATAGGAGAATGTTCTAGAAGAATGAAAGCAGAAGCAAAAGAGACAAAAATATGCAGATATAAGCTTCTAAAAAAAGTTGCATGGTTCAAGCAATGAAATTTGGAGGAAGAAGAAGAGGCTCTCTCCGTGGTGCTCACTGGAATAACCCCGGGCTGGTGCAGTTTTCTCCTTTTATTCCACTGGCCCGGGGTGTCAGGTAAGTAGATACAATCACTTGTGGGTGCCTAACTTTTGAAACCCACAAATAAAAACACCTTTCCTTCTCCTTTAACTAAAGAACTTGGGCAGAAATATTGCTGTTTTTTCTTTAAAGATGTTTCACCGGTCATCCAACTGGCTTTCTCAATTCAGAATAAATTGTAAAAAGTATGTTTCTTCTGCTGATTGACGCAACATTCCAGAGGATATATTCACAAAAAAAGATCCTATTTCTGAATTGAGAAAGTCAGTTAATTGACTGGTAAGACATCTTCAAGGAAAAATCACAGCAAGTTCAGTTGATTTGACTTATTTCTACAGCTATACCATGATGAATGAGAATCTTTATTAACATATTAAAATGTGTCCGTTTTTGTGTGTTTTCATGTGTTTGCACACTGTATGAACAAAAATTCAGTGGTAGGTCATCCCAGGACTGACCAGGATTTTTCCTGGTCAGTCTGAAGCTCAGCAACACAACACAATGCATAAAAGGACAAACCATTTACCTAGGTGCTGAGCTTCAGTCTGCTATATTTCACCCCCAAATCACATGCCTGTCCATCTAACTATGAGTATGAGTATCAGAGAACTAACCAGCAGAATATTGTGACAGCACAAAACACACACCTGCCCATCTGAATAATCAGATCGCACCAATCCACTACTCAGCAATACCTTGTGGAAAGGGGAAAACGTATTTATTACTTTTTCAAAAATGCTGAACTTTAATCTGCCATCATTTAGCCCAAAATTATAGGCCTTCCCTTCCAGGCCAAAGGCTGAGACTGTGCCATGTCATAGCATTAGAAAATTACTTAACAGTGCATTGGTGCAGAGTTGTTTTTGTAATAATATATTTTTTTTAAAGTTGTAACATTACATTTTCCAGAGAGCACCACATATTAGTAGTATTTAAGAACTGGAATTCAATGCCACTTTAGTACTCAATATAACACTATTATATCTCTGCTCAAGATATTGCTGAGCACTTCACAATCAAAATTGACGCTATCAGAAGGGACATTACACTACTCAACCCCCCTAGACTTCCAGCACCCTCCCTCCACACTCCCCAATCTCTCCTGTGCTGCTTCACCCCTGTCACTGATGAGGAAGTCTCAAAGCTTCTGGCCTCTTCTCACCTTACCACCTGCCCGCTTGATCCAATTCCCTCAAAACTTCTCCGCAATACCAATTCTTGTCTAATCAAAGCCTTAACTCACCTATTTAATCTTTCGCTCTCAACTGGACTGTTTCCTTCTCAACTAAAACATGCTCTTGTCACCCCCATTCTGTAAAAAACCCTCTCTTGATCCCTCCAATCTTGACAAACTCCGACCTATCTCTCTGCTACCTTTCATCTCTAAACTACTTGAGCGCCTAGTCTACAACCAACTAACCTCATTCCTCTCTGACAATAACCTGCTGGACCCCCTACAATCTGGTTTTAAGCCACAACACTCCACGGAAACTGCCCTGACTCGACTAACTAATGACCTTTTAACCGCTAAAGCCAACAATCATTTCTCACTACTAATACTGCTTGATCTCTCAGCCGCATTTGACACTGTAGATCACCCTCTCCTCCTCCAGTCCCTCCATTCGCTTGGCCTTCGTGACACAGCCCTGTCCTGGTTCTCATCTTACATCCTTCAGTGTCTCCTACAATGGAGTAGCATCTTCTCCCCTACCTCTTTCTGTTGGAGTTCCTCAAGGCTCTGTCCTGGGACAATTACTATTCTCTCTCTATACTTCCTCCCTCTGCAAATTAATCAACTCGTATGGTTTCCACTACCACCTCTATGCTGACGATACTCAGATCTATCTCTCATCTCCTGATCTCAACCCAGAACTCCTAACTCGCGTCTCCTCCTGCCTGTCCGCTATCTCTACCTGGATGTCACAACGCTACCTTAAATTAAACCTCTCTAAAACTGAAATGGTTCTCTTTCCTCCAACTAACACCAGTAACATCCCAGAAGTATCCATCCTAGTTAACAATTTGACTATCACCCCCTCTCCCCAGGCCCGGTGCCTTGGGGTTATGCTAGATTCTGCCCTGTCATTCACTCCTCATATCCAGTCACTTATTAAATCATGTCACTTCCACCTAAGGAACATATCCAAAATACGATCATTTATCACCCAAGATGCTGCCAAAATTCCTATTCACTCTCTCATTTTAATTGGCCTTCCCCTCCAGAGACTGTCACCTCTCCAGTCAATAATGAACACTGCTGCGAGGCTCATATACCTCAGCAACCGCTCCTCCTTTGCCTCGCCATTCTGTCAATCTTGTACCTGTATTGATTGTGATGTATGTAACTCCATATGTTCTATGCATATAATTCATGTGATTTAGTTGTATAATCACATTTACTCTACAGTGCTATGCAATATAACGCTATAACGCTATATAAATACATGTTAATAATAATAATAATATTAATGAAGACAAGTCAATGTCCCTGATGAATTATATTACCACATGCTAGTGGGGCCATTTTTGCCTTTCTATACCAAGTAGATCGACATTCAACAAATCATCTTAAGGGTTTGTGTGTTCAACACATTTGCCCCTTCTATGCTAACTATCTAATTTCTTTGTGCCTATGGATCAGTCTGTTGTTGTGAATCTGCTGTTAAACACAAGTGTTGTGCCCCATTATATAGAATAATTGGATGGACATGCAAAGAACAAGTGACAAGTGCTGAAATGGTATATCATATAAAACAATTTTAAAGATATGTCAGTTTAACCTTTGACTCGCACTAATGCTTCTCCATGAAGGAGGACCCTTTTGACAACAATCCCGAAGATGGAAGTGGGAACATTCCCCAAGTGCATGAGTAAATGTTCCATTGCGCTGCAGCCCATTATAGTAATTTAGGTATAACTGCTTCCGAATGAGAGTGTTATAACATAGCTTTTGTAGACATACAGAAATAGTGGTGTTGACTCAATTGCAGGAGATAACCATTCCTATTACATGGATGAATTTGAACACTTGCTTTTTTTGCCCTCTAGATCTTGAAGTACCTGCACTCGGCTCTGATATAGTTCAAATAAAGAACTGATTTTTGTGAGCCCAAGAGAATGGTTTTGTACCACTAGGACAAATGATTATCCAGTCTACCCATGTTTTCTCAGATCTATCATTCCTGTTCCTGCAGTGCCATCATAGTAACTTTGTCAGCCAAGGTTTAAATTCAAGTGTCCTCTTGGGCAAGACAACTCAATCAGTAGCTCTCTAATTCTATAATTCACAGGATCATATAGCAGCCTGTTTATGAGGTAGATCCTGTAGCTGTGGTCAAGAGCTCCAAAGGACCAATAAAAAGAATAGCATTTGTTTTATTGCTGGTAGGCTTGGGGGCAGATTTACTAAAGAATCCGCAGGAACATTGCCAATTTACTAAAAGGCGTAGAGAACAATTCGCTATCGAAAAAGCTCAGCACTAGCGAAGTTTAATACTGTTTCACCAGGCAAATTTTCGCTCAGGTGAACCATCGTTCATTAAAGTGCGAACTTTCCAATACACTACCCTTTTCACCAGAGTCTGTTTTGCCAGGTTATACCTGGCAAATTGATAATAAGATGAAGTTACATCCTCAACAATCTTATGTCAGTCACATAATATCCTGTATGCCGAAAAGTTATAAAAAAAAAAGACAAAATGCTGGTGTTTCTTCATATTTTAATTTGAGGTTATGTTTAAAAGTTGTAAATGTTAAATATATTTATTTAATATATTTTTTTAAACATTTGCAGCTCATGCCACATTTGTCTTAGGGTGGGCTCATGTCTAGTACAATAAAGAATCTCTTTTGTCTTTGTTTTGCTAATAAAGTGGTCACTTATTTTAACAATAAGTGGCCACTTCAAGCAATTTCACAAACACTCACTAATACAGCCATATATATAACCTATATGTACCTGCCATATTTAAATTGACATAAGCGAAAGTACTTAACGGAGTATCTCTAGGAACAAAAGTAACGCTAGTGAAATTTTGCTTACATATCTCTACGCTGCCGATTTTTCGATGGCAAAAATTTGCCAGCGTTCGCCTGCTGATACGAAACTTTGCGTATTCGCTGCCAATTAATATCTGATGAAGTTTAGCTGTATGGAGAAGCCTTCCGAGGCAAAAATTTGCTCTTTAATAAATTTGCCCCTTGAAGTCTAATCATAAATTTACCCCAAGATCAAGTTCTGTTTAATTAAAAGATCGGGCAGTTAAAAATAACTTTAAGTATTTTTTAGAATCCTCCAGCATCACAAAAGTGACTTGCTCCAATAAAATACCAATAAAGTTAGATTGAAAAATTACACATCAGTTCAGCCATTTTTTGGTCTATATAAAACCTGCCTAACTGCTGGTGTAACTAAACTGGTACAGGTCACATTCACACCCCAACAATTTTTATTACTGAAAGTCCAGTATGGTTAAATTGAAACTGATAATATTATTATCGGAACTGGGAAAATGAGACTACATGATACACTCACAGTTGTTTGGATACCTGTGGCATCTAATTCAACATTGGACAGCTCTCCTTGCTTTCTATGCATTAGGTACTGCTAACTAAACTAAACCCAAGAAACTGTAAGTTCAATGTAGAATGCTGCTATCAGCACTGTTTTAGCAAACGGGTGATTATGAGCTTTGTTGTCAATCATTTATTTATTTTTATTCAAAAGATTGCCTTATAAGGCAAACATTTATCACCAGCGAGGCAGAAAAGACCTAGGGGCTAAAAGAGAGTGAGAGGGAAAAAAAACAATATATCTACCACATCTATTATGGTGATCATCCTGTTCTATTTTTGGTCAGAATAGGGAGCCAAGAAATTGCCTGTAATAGATTTATTTTAGAGTCATAAAGCTAGGATAGGATTTCTCAAGTTCCAATGTGAGACATAAGGATTCGGAAATAATCTCCTGGAATGCTTTGCCGTTGTAGATATTCCCAGTGGAACCTTTAGAAAGATCAGTGTATTATTATAGCTCAGTGCAACCCCTATTTGAAAAGGAGATGGTTATATATTTTCTACAGTACTTTTAAAAAATCTCACAGTACAGGTAAGGGATCCATTATCCAGAAAGCTCAGAATTACGGAAAGGCCATCTCCCATTGACTCCATTGTATCAAAATAATCAAAATTTTATTTTTAATAATAAAACAGTACTTAGTACCTGATTCAAACTAAGATATAATTACTCCTTATTGAAAGAAGATCCATCTTATTGGGTCTATTTAATGTTTCAATGTTTTTCTAGTAGACTTAAGGTACAAAGATCCAAATTACATAAAAAATTATGGAAAGATCTGTTATCCGGAACACCCCAGGTCCTGAGCATTCTGGATAACAGGTCCCATACTTGTATAACACAACAATATCAAAAAGGAGACAATAGTCCAGCTGTTTGTACACAGTATACTGCATTCACATCTTCAGGCTCAACTGGTCAGTGTTACTGATTTAGTGACAAATATGTCAGCACAACAGACCCAAGAAGCCTTGTACCAGTACTGTCCTGACACTATCACAAAGGCAATATATAACATGTTTTTCATATATGAGAAGGAGATGTTTTGTAAATTACAG
Organism: Xenopus laevis; assembly: GCF_017654675.1. Lineage (NCBI taxonomy): Eukaryota > Metazoa > Chordata > Amphibia > Anura > Pipidae > Xenopus > Xenopus laevis. The sequence continues at coordinate 98,248,663 of NC_054376.1, forward strand.
GTTACATGTTTTACATTATAACATACATGTGTATTTAGTAGTAGATCATCATTCCTACATTATTCCTACTCCAAAACTATCCATGCACATGTAATGTATCTTCTACAATACAAACCCTCTAAGAATGGTACTTGAGCATCAGTAGTTATTTAAATTTCATCCTTCAAATCCGCTCGAATTAGGATTCCAGTCCTACCTGTATGTTAACTATAAGGATGGCTAGGATCCCCCACCTTGTGCCTATACATCCTGTAACTGAACAAGACTCTAAATAATGCACTTAACAATTCATTTAATGCATCTGATCAAAAATTATATAATTGGTGTATATGGTGAATATTGTTTTTCATTGTTTTCATTAAATAACATTGTTTTTAATACATTATAATATTAATAATTAATAATATATAATCAATTAAAAGGGTAAGAAATTTATAATAGAAACTGCAATACTCACCTGTACCTGTTGTTGGCTCCGGCATTTTACCAATAACTCTTTATTTCCAAAGAGTATTGCACCGTCCAATAAATTAAATTGGCAGACAATTACAGTTGAATGTAGGGAAGATCAGACTGAGAACAGAGGGGGAGAAGAATTCCTCCAGTTTATATACCACATTCAAATAGCAATCAGATGGCACCTCCTCTGTTTACTATGCAGATATGCAGAAAATTGACAGTTATGGGAACTCTCCCATCTGTTGTCTGTTCTGTCTGCTCTCTCTCAGCTTTTGGAAAGAATCTTTGTTGCATCTCATGTGGCTGATGAGAACATCTCAGAGGTTCTAAATTCAGCTGCTCACATACATGCATAGGAATCAGATGTGGGATTAAGGGCCACAAAGACATCGTTGATGATAAAAGCTCTGGTGGATCATGTTATCTACTGTCCACAATGCTTGTCCTCAAATGGGTACCAAGCCCTGATAGGTGGGAATGTGGCAGTAAAATCATTGTAGAAATTCTTGAAAAAAATACAAGGATGATATAAAATCATTGAATTAAAACTGTGCAGCATTGTTTTAGAAATAAAGAAATATACATTTTCATTACATTTTAACCTATTCTTTACAAATTTTAATTACATGTGACCATGAACAGGGCCACTTTAGTAAATGGGTAAAAGGGGCATCTGCCCAGGGCCTACTGTGTTACAATGTTTTTTTTAATAATTGTTTTCCCTCTCTCTGTATTCCCCTTGACAGGACCTCTCCCGCTGCCCTCCTCACCCCCACCTCACTGAGTCTTCTGTGGAAAGCACAGCCATCTTGGATTTTTCAGAAGTGTATTAAGCAGGCAGAGAGAGAGTGCGCCAAGCAGCATGGGAGCACAAGGAAAGAAGAAAACTAGGTAATGCTTTCAATCTATCCATTGATGTTACTGGCATGTGTGGAGTTAAGATGATCCCTACTTCTGTTATATTGATAAGGCTCTGAAAGAGGTTCTACTTAATATGAATATGTTTTATTTTGTTTGAAGGTTACAGAAAATGTACAGTACATATTGTATGATCACTAAGTGGAAAAAGTAAATATTAAAGGAGATAAAAGCTCTGTTCAGCTTTACTTTGCTAGATTGTTATTGAGCTTCTATTATCAAGGGTAAAGAATGCTGGGAGATGTAGTCCAGGTGTTGACTCAAAAGGTGATGGACCACCTTTGCTTAACCATAATTTACCCAAATGATGCACAGACCAGTCATAGCATATTCAAAGTTCTCGTATCTGCAAGAAATTCAGATTATTGTTGTAGTCACCAAGTACAGGCCTAACAGAGTGTAAGAGAAGCCATAGGGTTGCAAGAAGATTAAGTAAGATGAAACATTTTACTGAACAGATGACCTTTACTGTCTGGCAATATACAGAATTGTGGTTCAAGGTATACAAAATATTTGAATGCAAATGTAGGTCTGAGCTACAGGATCCTCCTATTCAATTTCTGGAGGCTGTGAGCGCTTTCTCTTTTCTGATAAGAGGTTCTCCTCTAAACTCTTCTTGTGAACATAATCTGTCTCTTTCCTCTCAGGAAAACAGATGCTTTTCTGGTCCAAGGCTATAGTCTGGGGCCCATTCTCATGTTTAGGTCATGGTAACAACTGTAGTAGCAATATGGCATATGTTGTGCAAAATAAGTCAGCCCAAATGTCAGTTAGGGTAAGCTGTGGGGTGAATATGTTTTTGTTGTACTAGATACTCTATCTAGTAGAATTAAGTCAAATGCAACTGGACTTTTTTCACTTCTGAAGAACCCGCTAGGATGAGTGGTGAAATGTTTTCAAGAAAATTCTAAATGTCCAGTTGCATTTGACTTAATTCTACTGTATACTGTATATCATGACCTGGTTGAATGAGAATCTCAATAGACATGTTGTACTGGATATTCTTTGACTATGACTGACTACACCAATTATTTTCCTATATCTGTACTCATTTCATGAGCTAAAGGGGGCCCTGAATAAAGGTTGGAACTTCCAGTGGGGCTGGACAATCACTGATCTAAGGAGGAGACTTATAAAAGAGCCCAAAACAAACTCAAAGAGATGCACAAGGGCGGTCAAGTGGAGTTAAACCCTAGGGTAAATAGCAGGGGAGGGAAAGGCAACAATATTAAAAAAAGGTCAAAGAAATGGAAGTGTGGAAGGGGCAGATTCAGGGGCGAATTTTTGCCAGCATCAGCTCTGCAACCATCACACCACTTCGCAGGGCTCAAATGCGCTACGTATACGCTAATTCACTAAAATGCGAAGTTTCATCCTGCACATTTAACTTTGGCAACTTTTCACTAGCGTTACTTCGGCTGTGCGAGCATTTCATATTGAAGATGCAATAGAATTTGTGCCTAGTGAAACTTCACTAGTGATCTTGCGCTTAGGTCAACTTGCATACAGGACTGGATTCTTGTATTCAGCGCCCTGAGGCCGATTCGAGGCGCCCACCAACTTAGTGGTGCATGCACACATGCGTCGGATGCACTGGTGATTAGCACTTTTTAGGTTGCAGCTGGGCGACACTGTGGCCTTGCTACAAATCCGAGCCTGTTTGCATAGGGCGGGAAATTTGTATGGACGTCTTTATTATAAATGTTGGTACAAATGCTTGAAGTTACCACTTTTTACTACACATGTCTAGAGAACCTTAATAAAGACAAGAGAGTTAATATAATGCCCTACACATGAACCCACTGTAAAATTAATGTTCCATATGTTATAAAATGTGTGGAGAAAACCTGTTCCCCAAAAAAGTAAGTTAGGCAGGCAATCCCACTTAAAAAAAGAAAAAGTTGCCAGCATTTTTGGAACATTAATGCATTTTCGGCACACAGGATATGATGTAAGTGAAAAAAGATTAAGGAAGATCTAGCTTCTTTTTAGCACTTTGCCTGGTCTGAGGTGGCAAAGTCAACTCTGGAGAAAGAGGTAACGTTCAGTAAAATCCGCACTTTAGTGAATTTGTGGAGTAACGATCGTTCGCCAGAGCGAAATGCGATGTCCTTGCAGGTGCCAATGCTGGCAAAAAGTTGCTAGCGTTAGCCACTTTGACCTTTAGTAAACCTGCCCCGAGGAATCATCGATATATAGAGAAAGTATGTTAAATCAATAATGTTTCAACCCTGCAGGGGCAATAAGTTTCTCTACCACTCCCGCTCCCTGTGGTATTGAAATGAACTATGATAGAACATGGTGAAAATAGGGTCCTGTAAAGTAAAACTTCTTTTATACCTAGTGAGAAAGATTTGTACATAGTTTGCATGTAATATATTGGTCTCAACATCAGACATTCCAAACCATAAATACTGCTGACAAAAAAGGAGATTGGAACCAAAAATATATACTTTATGCATTTTTTAAGCTTTATTATCAGTATTGCTGATAAAATGCAATAAGAAGCACAGTTGTTTTAAATGTATTTCAATAAATATAAGAGGTAAAAAGAAATGAAATCTAGTAAAACATGTACATAAAGAACCATGATGGAGTGGTTTCTGAAATAGCTGGTGTGCAACCTTGAAATTAGTACTAGTAGATAGTTGCAGTCCTTCTCTCATTAGACCTTATTAGAATTCAGGAACAGTGCAAGTGGAATAAAAGCAGCTGCCCCATTAGATGAGCACTTTGGAGGAGCAGTAAATGTATTATATGACTAACACAAGGTTAGGTAAACAAGTCATGCTTTTTTACTGGTACATATTTTAAAACCCTGCAGCACATCCTTTTCCTGTACTGCACTGAAACAAGGGCTTCCTTTATGAAAACTAGCAAATTCAAAAGGTTAGTTCACCTTTAAGTTAACTTTTAGTATGTTACAGTACAGCCAATTCTAAGCAACCTTTCACTTGGTCTTCATTTGTTTGAATGATTTGACTTCTCTGCCTCTTTCCAGCTTTCACTGACCCCGTCTAAAAAAATGAATTATTTGTAAGGGTAAGGTATTCTGAAGTCGCCCGAAGTTTCCTCACGAGGCAACTTCGGGCAACTTCGGAATACGAAGCGACGCGTGGTATGAAGATCCAAATTACAGAAAGGTCCATTATCCAGAAAACTATTATAGCAAGACAAATATAGCACTTGTCAGCAAGCAACTCTTCCCTAGAAGGTTTTTTTCCCAAAAAGATTTTAATGAATTAAAATAGTTTTCATTTGAGCACATTGCTTACTTAAGTGTGCATTATTGGTCTTTCATTGATATATATTACATGGATTTAACTCCTTGTAAGATGCAGGGAATCCAGTGTGAGCACCTCACCCGAACTTACCCATCTTATACTGGTAATTCAATCCTGTGATTCTGTTATTGAAATCCATCAGGAATTATGTTAAGTATCCCTCAGTGCCAATAATTTATTTCACATAATATAGATGAACTAAAAATAAGAATGAAAATATTTTTAAGAGCTTTATGGATAAATGATTTGACAAGGAGCCTGCAAAAATGTGGACATTTCTGCAGTATAAAGCAAGGAATATCTTAAATAGTAACTGGCATAATAAAATAAGACCGATTCCCATTGAATTTATGTATTTGGTCTTTTTAGGAGTCACAAATAACATCAAAGCACCGTCCAGAGAAGCAGAATATTATCTGGATTTCTGCATTTTGGCTTCGTACAGGCAGCAGGGTTACTAGTGTCCCCCTGATGAAACAGAAGGGCATTAGCTGTCCTGATATACAAAAGCTTTTCAACAAATTAATTCATCGGTTATAATTATAACCGAAGATTACATTTTCTTCCATTGCTAGCATATTTATGAAAAGACGTAAATTGTAAAAGCTCACTGATGTTAAGTGTTGGAAACAAAACTCAACTGCAACAAAAATTTCATTGTTCTATTAATTTAAACAACACCACAAATATTAAAAATAATTAAATAAAATAGCTTAAATGGTAAAACTACAATTCCCATTGACTTTACATGTACATTTAAGATCTACAGGTAGTGATGGACAAATTTCTCCCGTGAAATTTGCGAAACGGCGAAAAATTCATGAAACGGCTGCGTCAATTTTGGACGTGCGTCCGAAAAGTCGCTCGCGTAAATTTTGACGTCTGTGTTAAAGTCTATGGGTTTTCGAATAGTGTTGCTGCACAGTGATTTTGATGTGAGCGACTTTTCGGACTCGCTTCCAAAATTTTTTGACGCTGCCGAATTTTCGCAGGAGGTCCGCGAATTTAATTGCTACTGTCGAAACGCGGAAATTCGACACAAATTCGCGCCAGGTGATACTATCTACAGGTAATGTTTTTAAGAGTGAGGTCTTATAATGTCTGGACTCATATGCCTGTAAACAGTAAATATGGAGTTAACAAGGTGCTTTGGACCGGAAGAAATCGAAGATACGTTTATGCTTCTTAATTTGGTTCCGTAAATCACTAGTTAGATGTACCGTAGTATACTTTTTAGGTGTGTTACTATATATCCATTGGCAACAAGCATGCGGCAATGTTACTATATAACTACCAACTGCAGAGATGCCTACACCAGTTAAACTGGAATCTCTTTATGAACCCAAGGTAGTTTCCACTTTCAGAAACAATATTTATTAGGATGCTTTCCCTTGCTATTTGAAGAATGAACTCTGCTACCAATTCCCCTTATTACCCCTCTGTGATAAAGTAATACTATAATTCATACGTCTTTTACAGTCAATCCGCTGCATTGAATTTTATGGTTGTGAACTTAGGTTTACATTACCCAGGGAGCCTATTAAATACCACTAGCTATCTATGGAACAAGCATTTTTTCAATAGAAAGACACATGCTTTCCTTTAGTGTTTGCCAATTTAAATACCGTAAAATATTTACTTTGTTATTTTAAGTTCAGTTCTTTTTGTCCAGTAACTCTTGTTCTACATCTCCACTAAGGATGTACTTTGCATACATATTAAACTGATAGAGTGTAGTGAATTTTTTCCCTTCTTCGGGGGTTGGGGTTTGGGTGAACCGAGCAAAATGCACATAAACATTGAGGTCAAACTGAATTGCCTACAATCTTAAAAGAACAGGTTGTCCAGACAATTTTCCTATTAAATTAACTGAATCCTGATTTTAGGATCTGGATTTTAATGGAAGCAAGAAGCTGTTTAGTCAAATAAATTTATGAATTTTGTTCATTTCGAGTGCCGACTTCTATGCTCCTTCAAGGCTATCTTCATTATGAAAAAATGTTCACCATACCCTAATAATAGTAGCCAAGGCAGTCTTTACAGTCATTCCAAGCCATAATGTGTTAACTTACTATAAGTCACATTTCTACTATTCATTTTATTCTGTTGTTTCGATCTCCTTTAAGTATTGCTTGGATTTTAATTGATGTGAGAGCCTCTTTGTTATCAGTGCTTGGATTTTAATTGATGTGAGAGCCTCTTTGTTATCAGTGCTTGGATTTTAATTGATGTGAGAGCCTCTTTGTTACCATAAAGATGGGAAGATATTATGGTTGCCAACTTTATTTCAGATATACTGTATATTCCCTGTAGCACAGTTATTCCTTTCTTTGTACCCCACCTGGTGTTTGACTGCAATACCCAGCAGGCTTTGGTCTGGCATTGTCATGTACAAATGAAATGTAATATTTGCTAAAAGGATATTCTTTCTTCACACCTATTACATTTAAAGTGTTTTTGAGAAATCCCCCATTTTAGACCGGAGAAGCCTATTTAGTGTACAATTAGAAAATATGTATTGTCTTAAGATGGTAAAAATGGACATTACATTTCACAACAGGACTAAAGTGCACTGATTTGATCAATGGACCACAGATCAGTAATTGGAGAACACAGTGGTGGACCCGTGAGAGTGGGCTGTACCCACAGCCTAATGCCATACTGTGTTAGATTGATATTTCCAGCAATATTTGATCAATCCTGACCTGATATATTTCAGGTGGCAGCATTCACACGTGAATAGCCTGACAATATTGACCCATGTACAGTATGGCCAGTCTTTCATAATTGCGTGGAATAATGGTTATGCTGGAGTAATTGTAATGAGTTCAAACAAATACAAATGATTTAAAAATAAGAATATGTAATGTGTTGGGAGGAGGAGGGGTAAAATTCCTCTAAGTAATAAATACTTAAAAGTAGGTTGATGCTTGACCCCTGCTTTTATCAGCATTGCATTTGCATCCCATGCTTAAGAATTCTGTTGACCATCTGTCATATTAGTAAAGACCAAGAAATAAGACTCTAGTGCCCCAGACGAGTTATTTTGTGCTTTTCAGTTCTGGAAGAGAAAATCTGTGTTGGGGTGTTTAAGGAAAACATATGTTATGGGGGTAAGTGAAACTGTGCTCATCCATTATAGGGGTGCTGAAAAAGTAAATCTGTTCTTAACCATTAAAGTAAGGAGCTTGGAAAATAAAATTGTTAATGTACCATATGTAAAGTGGCCTTGTTGGAGAGTAGCGATGCTGATTAATTATAGGTGTTTATTTAAAGGAACAGTAACACCAAAAAATGAAAGTGATTTAAAGTAATTAAAATATCATGTAGTGTTGCTCTGCACTGGTAAAACTGATATGTTTGCGTTAGAAACATTACTATAGTTCATATAAACAAGCTGTTGTACGGCAATGTGGGAAATTAAAAAAAGGCTATATGGCACAGGTTGAATAGTGGCTAACAGATAACCCCATAAAGTTCTACAGAGCTTATCTGTTATCGGCTGTGTACCCTGAGCCTTTTCTCCTTTGAATGACTGCCCCCATTGCTACACAGCAGCTTATTTATATAAACAATTATTGTTATTGCTACTGCCAGACCAGTAAAAGTTTTCTGTTATGACATTTTGAACATTAATGAAGGTAAGAACCTAAGCCTGTTTTGTTGTCAGAATACAACATTCAACGGACTGGAACTTAAATCAGTTTTATGATGGCCTGTTGTTTTACAATGCTGACCTTAAGGCTGTGCTGTGAATTAGTTGAGATTGCATTTATTGTTCTATAATCATTTTAATTCCTTAGAAAATGTTTAAATAGACTGGAACAAAAAGGAAAACTGTGCATGTGCAAAAATCACATTCCCTTCTCAACAGGGGAAGATTCCAGCACTAAAAATAAATGCCTCTCTCTGGAGTCAGAAGAACGGCTTAAAGTCTTAGCAAAATGGAACCATATCAATACAGACATGAGACCAAATGAAGCCATGTAACATTCATATATAATGTGATCATTCCTTTGTTATTACAAGCTCTCTGACTGTGCCAGTTTTGTCATTACAGAATTATTTTAGGAATAGGGTATGGTGAAATAGGAGGCATACAGTTGGAATACAGGTTTGCAGACCTCCGTGTCAATCCAGGTAATGGTTAGTAAGATAAGTACAGCACATGATATACTTTTCTCAGGATGTAACAGATACAGTACATCGGCTTGAATGTCACAAAGATTGTTTTTCCTCTGTACTGTACACACTGCAGCATGATTAAAGAATACAAGTGTATGTGACTAATCTACAAAGGAATATGGCATATGTTGCAGATCAGGATATTGCTGGTCTAGGAATACTTTGTTTCAAAATAATGCAGTGTTCAAGAAGACCTGCTGATTTCAGAGTACAAAAGCTATATTTATATATTTATATATATATTTAGAGGATGTAGCTGTGCTCCATCCATTTAGAGGACTGCTTGCTTCATTGTATTTAAGTGTTACTTTTTAATTTTCTTTGTCTAAAGCAAGATTGAGGCTTGCTAACACTATGCCCAAAATCAGCATCATCATCATTTATTTATATAGCGCCGACAAGATACTCAGTGCTTGCGCAGTAAAAGCCAACCTGAAGTTAATGTACTGTTTTAAAGACTGTAGGGGTCATTTATGACGCTGGTGGTGCAAGTGCTTATTGGGGAAGGCACTTGGGCCCGCTGCATGCTGGATAAAAAATTTCAGAATAAAATGCAAGGTAGGGTCAGGTAGGGGGTGGGAGGACATCTACTTGCTATGTCTGTACCTTTTGATATAAGGCCCCATGCAATGGGCAAAGTGCATAAAAATGGCTGATTGCAACCTTTTTTTGTACTTTGTACACTGCTTGGGGCCTTGAAATGAAGCCCTTGTGACTGTGAAAAGAATAGTATTGAATAGATGATATTCTTTTTGTTTTTTTAATATAAATTTTAATTTAATTTTAATTCACTAACTTATACCGTCTTTGCTAAAGCAACAGCTTTGTTCCCCTTTAAAGTGGGTGAAATGTCAAGTGCAAATACAAAAACAAATTGCTGGCTTCTAATCTCTAATGGACCAACTTGACAATAAATTTGTGTGCTTGCTACTCCTAATCACTTTAACCAATTTAAACAAATCGAGTATAACACTCTTCGATAACGATTAAAGTAGCAAGCAACCAAACGGTAATCCTCACCGCATGGGACAGGATGGCCTGGGTGTCCAAACCCCAGGCCCTTCACTTGCAACGAAAGCGATTCTACTTCAAATATACAGCTTAGCTTGGCACACACCACGTCTGTCTGATGGCCCGGGTGCCCCGAACCCGTAGCTTAGGCGAAACCAATCCTCAGAAATGAATATGCACGCACTCCTGCAGCCGTGGCAATTGAGGTAGAAAGTGTAGCTTTATTTCTTCATGTTAAAAGCAGCGTCCTAACGCGTTTCGTATCAAAAGATACGTAATCATAGGCACATAATTGGTTACAACTGTTTCAAGTATTTAAACACATTTAAAGGAAGTGACGTCCATATTCACCTTACATAGGTGTGCTTAATGGACTCCAAATCATTATAAATTAACTCTTAACATTCAGAACAAATCATCTACAAGGTAACTTTTTTCAAATACAAAATGTCATCGTGTGTATTACTACCTAAATACATAACAATTTTGAAATACTCATAACTATTTTATAATATGCATCAATGTATAATCTATGTAAGTATATCATTGTGGACTATGTATCAATTTCTAAATGTATTTATGTATACCAATTAAACGAATATTGATATCTTAAAGTCCATTTTTTAACATGAACATTTTCATTGCACTAAATCGCTTTATTCTTACAACATGATGCACATACAACACGATTGGATATATCTGATTCTACTGATAACACTCTGATGTTGTTGCTTTAAACATTTCAATCAGTGCAAAAATTTATTTTTTCTTAGAAAATTATCAAAACATCAAGTGGCATAAGCCTGTATAAGGTTATTGTTTTTCAGCATTACAATCATCACATGGATACGGGTCACAATGCAGTTGATAAATTTTTCTAGTATTACTTATATTTCTACAACGAAGACCAAATTGTGAACCTAGTTCTACTCTTATTATGTCAAACCACAAAGTTCTATCGAAAAAAAAAACGTAAAACCCAGAGTTTCAGGGGAAGAAGAACTAGAAAAGGTGGAGAATCAAATTCGAGGCATATTAGAGCTTCAAAAATTTCAATCAAACTGAAGACTTCAATCAAATATGGCATGTAATATCAAAATGAAGGTTTAACCCCTTAGGTTGTCTGGTATCTAGAGTGAAGATCCAATATGCCTCCCTGTGCCGAAGCCTTGCAATTTTATCTCCACCTCTTGAAGAATGATACATTTTCTCAATTCCCTGTATTTTGAGGTATCTAATGTCACTACTGTTGCAGTCTCTAAAGTGCCTAGACACTGTTGTACTGTTGCTCTGGGACTCAATACTGTGAATATGTTCACGCATCCTGCATTTCAAATTCCTTGATGTACTTCCCACATATTGAATATTGCATTTTTTGCAAGTTAGCAAATACACAACATATGTGGTGTTACAATTAATGTAACATTTATTTGGATAAGTATAGGTAGTACTATTGCTGGTAAACTCTGTGGTTTTTTCAATATACTTGCAGGTTACACAACGACTCGCTCCACAGCGAAAAGTGCCAACCATACTCAGCCAATTTTTCGGGCTATTTATTTTCTCACAAACATCACTTGGAGATAAAATATTTCCAAGTGTTCTGGCACGCCGGGTAACGAATCTACACCCATTTTCCAATACCACACGCAGTTTCTCATCTCCATTCAATACCGGTAGATACTTTTTAACTATGTTCTTGATCTTATAAAACTGTTTACTGTATGTGGTAATGAACATGGGTGGTGTACAACGTGTAGACTTATCAGAGATTTTTACCCTATTCAACAAAACATTCCTGTTTTCTCTAAACTCTCTCATGAAAGCTGTTTCTAGGGATGCTAAAGGATAACCTCTAGCCAAAAAACGATCTCTTAATTGTATTGACTGTGACAGAAACTCAGTTTCAGTGCTGCAGTTTCTTCGCAGACGCTGAAACTGTCCAATCGGTACTGCCTTAAAAATGTGTCTTGGATGGCAAGAGTCTGCTCTCAACAACGAGTTGCCTGCAGATTCCTTTCTAAATACAGTGCTTATTATCTCTCAAGCTTTTCCCGTGAGTTTTAAATCTAAAAAATCAATAGTGGTGTGATTAAAGGAAAAAGTAAATTTAAGATTATAATTATTACAATTCAAATTCTGCACAAAGTCTAAAAACTGGGACTCTGTACCTCGCCAAATGAATAAGAGATCATCCACATATCTCTTGTATAACTTAATAAAACGAACTTCAGCTAGTGTGCCTCCAAACAGGTGGGTCTCTTCCCACCACCCCATGTACAGATTGGCATACGTGGGTGCGAATTTCGCACCCATTGAAGTGCCACATGTTTGGAGGTAAAAGGTTCGATCGAAAGTGAAAAAATTGTGTGTTAAAAGATATCTAAGAGCTTCTAAAATGAACTCAATGATATCTTTATTATAATTACTGTATTTACATAAGTGATCGTGCACAGCCTCTAACCCTTGCCCATGTGGTATATTAGAATACAGGCTAACTACGTCTATGGTAGCCCAATTATAAGTCGACTCTTCCCAAACAAAACCTTCCAAGACTTTTAAAACATGCTTCGTGTCACAAAGGTAGGAATCCAATCTCTTGACCAGAGGCTGCAAAAACATATCAATCAACTCTGCTAAGTTCTCATTAAGAGAACCTATACAGGACACTATCGGTCTTCCTTCGGGGGGTAATTTATTTTTGTGAACCTTAGGCAAAATATGAAAAATTGGTAAACTGGGATTTCTTGGAATCATATATCTTTTAATCCTATCGGTGTATATTCCTATTTGTCTACCCATTTCCACCAATTCTACTAATTCACTTTTGAACGATTCTTGAGGGTTTGACTTCAGGACCATATAGGATTCTACATTACTAAGCTGTCTGTTGACCTCATTAAGATAGTCTACCCTATCTAGAACCACAACCTTACCTCCTTTGTCTGCCTTCCGAACAATGATGTTGTCATCAAGACTTAACTCCTTCAACGCTAAAGCCTCCTTATTTGTTAAATTAGAATTCGTTCTTAAAGTGCTCTTTTGTAACTCTCTTAATTCATTTTCTATGAGGTCTTGAAACGCATCAATCGCTGGACCTCTATGATTAATAGGATAGAAATTAGATTTATCCTTAAGCACGTTAATGTCATTCAAATTAATCCCATGTTTATTCAAAATACCATTATTCGTTTCTGCAGACAAAGCATTTAGATTAAAGAGCGCTATTTCGTCCTGAAAATCAAACCTCAAGTTATCACATGGACTAACATTATCCATTTCTCTAGGGTCACTATCCATCATATTTGATTGCTCCCCCTCTGAACCAAAGTCCAATAGCACATTGTCCATATCTTTTCCCTCTAAAAGTTGTCCCCCATCTTTCTCTCCATTTCCAGTCAAAAAATACTTTTTCAAAACAATTTTCCGAACAAATCTGTTCACATCTACTAATGTTTCAAATAGATTAAAATCTGCTGTAGGCGAGAAAGACAGACCTTTAGATAGGAGAGAAAGATGGTGTGGACTTAACTGCTTGCGTGACAAATTCAATACTGCATCCTCCCTGCTTTCCCTTTCTTCTTCTTGTGTTGGAAACTCCTGTGCTGATCTATTTCTCCGTCTGCTGCGCCGGGTCCTGCCCTTTGCTGCTGCATTTGCTGCTGTCCTTTCGCTTGTTTTGCTGTTGCTTCTGGTCTGTTGCATTCTTTGGTCCGTTGCGAGCGTCTGTAGTCCCCCTCTATTTCGTTTTTTGATTCATTGATACTTCCATCAAAGGACTTTTTACTCGTATCATTGAACACCTCGAGTGCTAGACTTTCCCGATCACTCTGTGGAGACGAAGAAACAGGAAAGGGAGAGCGAGCAGTATCTTCATCTAAACCATATGAATCATCTGCGCTCGAAAAACTAACATGTTTATGTTGTGGAGTTCTTTTTAAAATGGATCTAGGGCCCCTGTAATGATAACTTCTAGGTTGCCTTTTCACATACACATTTCCTTCATCATAATCTCTTCTATCTCTATCAAATTTCTTTACTTTTCGAGCTATGATTAAATCCTCCTCCTTCTTCAACTTCATGTTCAAACTTTTTTCTAACTCAAAGTAATTTTCTTCTGTCGCAACTTTCAATAACTCATGTCAAGTGCACCTCACGTACCAAATGCAGCAGTAAAATCTGCCAGCTTTTATATTATGAGGCTTACTTGTTCAACACTAAAGATATATTTTTTCTACTTCCAAAATATCTATATATATATATATTTTTTTTTTTTTAAATAAATGAGTTTTCCTACAACTCAGGTAGATCATTAAGATAAATAAACTGATAAACTGAGATGTTAAAAAGGTTCATCTGCCCATTGGAGGTAGCAAGCTGAATCCCATGCTGATCTCTTAAGAAAGTCAATAATGATATCACAGATGAGTCAATATACTATTAGTTATTTCAGCAGTAAATAACTACAGGCAATCATCCTGTAATAGCTGGATGGCCCTGGCAACACATTAGCTTTACAGAAATGTTCTATTAAGATGTGGTCATTATCAGGTAACATAGGGCACAATTTGAGGTTAGCCTGTGCAGGAAGAGAACATATTGGCCTCACTATGCAGAAAATCACATTTAATATTATTACAAATACATATAAAATGGAAATGGCAAAAACTGGGTCGTGAAACTGAAAGAAGCAAAGGTTTGCTATCTGTGTTTGTGTCTCAGCGAGTGTGAGCAAGTCAAGAACGCATTTAAAAAGTGGGCAATATGCAAAAAACGGTCACTGTGGTTATTTCCTATAATGTCCTTGCACTCCTTTGCACCTCTTACACATGATAGGTAATTCCTAGCAGGTAAAAGGCATATTTGGAGCCCGTAGTTATAGTACTGTCTGCTAAAGGCAAGCATTAATACAGGATTCTGTTGGAACAGTGACTGCTACACCAACACCAGGAGCAAATGCTATTATTATCACATGCTGAAGGGCTCAATTATGTGCACATTATTACACATTGTGCTTGTACAGGGGGGTTCATAAAAAAAATCCCTATATACTGTGACTGTTACATGGAACTGTTAGCATTGATTTACAGGGATATATTATTATTACCATTGTTCTTATAACTTTTAATACACAAATAGCTTCTCCAAGTGTCTTTGAATGAACTAATAATGCAAGATAGCAATCTGATAAAAAAAGACTGCGGACAACTGGCATGATACTTATATTTGACATTAGTATTGATCACACACACACATATATATATACACACACACATACATTATTTTCTACACTATGATCAAGTCCTGGGAGTGCGGTTCTTTTTTGAATTTCTACATGACATATTTAACCAGCACCCAGGCAGTGACTACATAAATACACAAATATATAAGTTCACATTCTTTGTGAGTCTATATATCTTTATTCCCTTACTGTATTTCTTATGGTAAAAATACTCAATACTCCCTCCAATCAAATGCAGTGTTGAAGTGGAAAAAAATAATATTATTGTTATTTACAAATAAAAACCACATGTCTTGATTGCAAAGCTATCCATTGCTTCTAAATAAGCTCTTGTGCAAACAATTGGCTTCAGAAATCACATAATTAGTTGAATGGCTCTCACTTTTGTGTAAGTGTCACGCAATTTCAAAATAAATGCTATACAACTGTTTCTGGAAGGCTCCAGAGTCATAAAAAGGAAAATAATATAAAGAGCCAATGGTAACTCTGAAACACCTGAAAAGATCCACAGCTGAGATGGGATAAACTGTGTATGGCACAACTTACTTGGGTAATAAAATATGAAATATGTAAATGACATGTTTATCTTTATCATGTTCTTACTACTATCATATCACAATGATACACCCATCATGTCAGACGTTTAGCATTATTTACTTAACATATTACATCTACTGTGCACTGTCTTGTCCTGTCTTGCAGGAGTTGCATATTTTTGCACTTGCACTTTTTGTCTGTTGTCCGGTACATCTATGTTTTGTTGTGTAGCACCATGGTCCTAGAGGAACGTTATTTCGTTTCACTGTGTACTGTACAAACGTATATGGATGAAATGATAATAAACTCACTCTTGACTCTCTTGACTCTTGACATGGTTTCAATGTAAATCACACGCTTTTTTTTTTTTGATAGTAGTCAGATAGATGTTGAACCGCCCTGAACCCTCAACTTGGGGAACTACCACCGTATAAAGAAATATGGACAGGCACTAGCAGAGACTCAATGGTTTTAAAGTTATATGTAACTGCAGTACTTGTTTAGCCCTTTCTCTTCTCTTGTTCTGGTTTGTAAAACAGTGTAGCAGAAGTCAATTTTCCTTCAGGTATGTTGGATGCTGGTTTCTGTTTTAGGAGTCATAACCAAAAATGCAGAAACCACAGCAAACACATACTATTTTCATTAGAAATTGCAATTGCAAATAACCATAAATATGTA
This sequence comes from Xenopus laevis, assembly GCF_017654675.1. Lineage (NCBI taxonomy): Eukaryota > Metazoa > Chordata > Amphibia > Anura > Pipidae > Xenopus > Xenopus laevis. The sequence goes on from NC_054376.1 coordinate 98,264,977, forward strand.
TTTAATGAACGTATATTAGAAGGTTGTACACTTGGATGTTTCATAGTTTAAGGTGAGGGCAAAAAAGCTTACAGTCTTTCCCATGTTTATGTATTTCTCTAGATTTTGCAGAAATCTCTGAAAACCCTAATACCCACCAGCAATTCTGTTGGTTTAAAGGGCATGTAAAGGCAAAAAAATAAAATCCCATTTTTACTTTCTTTAATGAAATAGAAACCTGTCTCCAATATACTTTAATTAAAAAATGTGTACCCTTTTTTTATAAGAAACCTGACTGTATGCAGTGAAATTCTCCCTTCATTTACTGCCGTGGATAGGAATTGTCAGATGGCCCCTAACTGCTCTGCAGGGAAACAATCATACTTATGTACAGCAGGGGAGCCCCCACCTTACTTCCCAGCCATACAGAATTCAAGCAGCTTTGAATGTTTCCCTGTAGAGCAGTCTGGTTTGTATTGGATATTATTTTTGCCTTTACATCCCCTTTACTGTTCCAACTCCAGCTGCAGGGACCAAGATCATGGAGCCAGATTTAAACAGATAAACTGGGATTCTATTCGGAGGATTATTTTGCAGCAGCCACAGGTTCTGCAGATTTGGAGAAAGTTTGTGTTAAACAATACAAAAACGATAAAATCCACATTACATGACAACACAAGACCCAGTGCAGTCTGCCTATTCTGATTATTAATCAGTTTTGCTGTATCGGCTTCTGGCAGATATTATTTGACTTGTGCTGTTTTGATAATTTATGACGATCCCTAAGTAGCCCAGACCACACTGAGCATGTGCACAGTCTTGGTCTTGCAAAGATGTTTAACAAAGTTACAAGATGGTGACTCCCTGTGGCCAACTTCAAAAGCATAAATCGTTTGTTTTATTAGGCTTCTGGTGCAGTAAGTTCATGTTTATGTTTAGTATACAAAATACAGCATTTCTAGCCTTATTTTATTTTAGACTTTAGTTTCCCTTTAAACACCACCACCACATAGGTTGAAGCTTGTTAGCAATTGAATGAAAAGTGCAAGGCTTGTTTCAACTCTAGTAGCTCATAGCAACCAATTAGATGTTTGCTTTGAAACATCAGGCCATTAAATCCTTCCTGCTGATTCATTTCTACTCTGTCACAGAGTAATTATTCAATGATGTTATAGAAATGACAAGAATAAACACAAAACAAAAAAGAAATGGGGAAGGGAAGCCCAAAATATTGTTTCCATTCCACTATATATATATATTTAATTTTGTCACATTGCAAAGGCCAATATTAGTATATACAAACCATCTAAATGGATGACAACATGTTCCCTAGAAGCAATATGATATGGTCCCGATGACTACCTAGAAATGGAGTAAATTTGGACATTGATGCCTGTCTCGTATACTTAGTTTGAGCATGATTAAAGTGTGATCAGATGGGTCTGTGAATAGTCATAAATCACTCTGAAAAGTACATAGCTGTCTTTCAAAGAGGATTTCTGCCCAGTAATGAGGAGTAAAACTCAATCAGACAACTGTGGTCATGGGCCGAAATTCTTAGAGAGATGATTAGAGAGATGAATAGGTTGATGGCTTCTTGGAAAGTTCATAGTGCAATAAAAGAAATTCAAAGTGATATGAAAATGTATGAGGTTTTAAATACATGCCTGACATTGCAATGTAGTGATCAACAGTTCCTATATTAGCTAACTTTTAAAAGATCATTTATCATTATTTCTTGAATGAAATGAAATAGAATGAAATGTCCTTATAGCAGGATCTGTTGCAGACTCTGAAGTTGTAGTTTTGCATCGCTAAATAACCTTGGTGTGTGCTAACACAGTTATTAAAGAAGATGTTAAATTGGTTTCCAAATCCAGTTATTAAACAAAACATTTGCAATTATCAATTAGTATATGCCAATAAAGATAAAATACTACAATTTTGGTGGCTGTTTTGTGGGGTAATGTAGCAACTATCTACCATTTATAGGGCTGCAAGAATGAATGCTATACTACATCAACAAAGAAGGAAAGTCATATGAATTTAGGGGATCAGATCATTCTCAGTTTCAGCAGAGAGCAGCATTGGATATTTTAAAACAATGATAAACACTCCTTTTACTTCTAAGGCATTTGGTTGGCATAGTAATAATTGAAAGCTGTCCAACATAACCCACACATGAGCAAAGCTTTATTTGTATTAGAGGGGCATTAGTGTGGCCTTTGCTTTAAAACCTTAAATGACAGCAGTGTTGTTTACAATCAGCAGCAGATGTGCTTGTCACCTTTAGCAAAGAAGAAGCAGGTTGGGTTGTTCCTTTCTGCTGGTTTGGCTGGTTGATAGAAGGTCTGTATTCTTTGTACCCTTTGCCTTGGATGTCAGAACACCATTTCTCAAGCTTGCATACTTTCAACATGTAGTGAGACGTATTTACATTTCAGAGACTGCATGAGCAGTCGTGTTCACGGTGTACATCTTCATAATGCTGTATGGTTAATGAGAGAAGCATATCACACTAGTACATGGGGCTATATGCAAATGCAATAACTTGTTTCTTAACTATGGCCTTCCTTCAAAAAGGTGCAAGGTTGCAGATCCTTGAAATGCACTGCAGTGTGCACATATCCCATCACTGTATGTTGGGAGAATTACAAACTGTGATTTTTTTTCTTCAGTTTTTGTTGTTGTTCCTTGGTCTCTCTCACTGTGAGATTATAAAAACAGCTGCTGTTGCAGCATTTTGGCAGGAACTGTGAGTGTCAAATGGCTGTCATTGTTCTGTATGCATCTAAAGGAGAAAACAACATAATAATGGCTTTATTCCAGACACTAAAATGTCCAGTGAGAGTAGCTTCCTAATCGTAAGTATGTTCAGCACTGTTATCAATGAACATCACAAAATAAAGTGTATGTTCCACTTAGGGGCAAATTTTAAGGTCCAATATCGACGGTTAATAAACCCTCGATATTCGACTGTCGAAGTTAAATCCTTCGACTTCGAATATCCAAGTCAAAGCATTTAGCGCTATTCGTTTGATCAAACGAATGGATTTTAATCCATCGATCGAACGAGACAGTACTTCGAATAGTCGAACGATTTTTAGTTCGAATCGTTCGATTCGAAGGTCGAAGTAGCCCATTCATGGTCGAAGTAGCCAAAAAAACATTCAAAATTCAAAGTTTTTTTTTATTCATTCCTTCACTCGAGCTAAGTAAATGGGCCCCTTAGTGTTGCAGAGTAATGTTAAGAGATAGATCTAGTGACTTTAACAAGCAATCCTCTGCAAATCATTAACCTGAGGTTCCCCTGGTGGCCAGCACAATCTTTTTAAGATGTTGCATCTGGAAGACACATAAATGTACACCTCTCTATCATGTTCCATAAGATCTTGTGTATTTAGCAATCAGAGGTTAATTTAAGTGTAACTACAAGGGGTATGGGCAGAAACTGGTACCTTCAGCACCCATTACTATGCCACACATCAAGTACTTGCACCTATCTCCACTTCTTTGAAGGTACAGCTTGTGTTCTTAGGCAGACTCAAACCCTGCTAAGACACCTAGCACACATTGCATGGTGGGGGGGGGTCAAGGGAGTAAACACTGAGCTGCTGATGCATCTTGAGCCAACAGATGCTCCAGTTACAATAGAGTATAACAAAGAGGACACCCACATGCAACCTATTTGTCACCAAAGAAAACTAACTGCAGATTGTCTATAAATTGCCTATACAAGGCCATACCAACACCATTAAGCCCCATTGTGTTTGAATAGTGTATATTACTTCAGTACTATAATGACCAAAGTCAGTATAAACACAGTAAAAGACAGTGAAAGCTGAAGGACAGGGGCCATTGCTGAGATAGTTCTCAGTCTAAATATATTATAAATAGGTGCAGGCTATGGGGCAAATTCACTGAAGGGTGAATTGTTGCCATCAACCGCTTCACCACACATTGCGCTTATTTGCCAGGTGCAAATTCATTACCACTACGCTAATTCACTGAAATGAGAAGTTGCGTCTCAGCAGCCGAACGCTGGCGAATTTTCGGTAGCATTACTTCGGCAGTGCAAGAATTTCATAGTGTTCATTTCTGCCTATTGAAACTTCGGTAGTACTGTTACGCACAGGTCCATTTGAATAGGGCAGGTACATAAAAGTCATATGGACGTCTTTATTAGAGATGTTGGTGCAAATGGTTGAAGTGGCCACTTTATATTACAAATATCCAAGGAGCCATAATGAAGACAAAAGAGATCCTCTAATGCCCTACACATGAGCCCACCCTAAAACAAATGTGGCATGCCCCTCAAATGTCTAGAAAAAAATGTTAACATAAAACTCTTTCATATTTCGAACTTTTGAAGGCAATCCCGCTTTAAAAAAGTAAAAGTCGCCAGCGTTTTTTTACAACTTTTACAACATAAGCTGGCGAATTGTCCTCTACGCCTGTTAGTGAATTGGTGATGTCCCCGCGGATGGGATTTCTGGCAAAATGTCGCTATCGTCGACCACTTCGCCCTTTAGTGAATCTGCCCCTATATGTCTCAAAGTTTGTTAAACAGTACAATATTTAAAACCATAAAACAATTTGAAAAATGTTACATTCCATGTTAATTCTTCCAAATAGATTTATATTTTCATGTCATAAAAAAAAACACACTAACTTCAACACACTGACATCTGGTTGGTTACACGCATGCAAACTAGCCGAGACGTCAACCAAATAACAATGTCTACAGCCTATAACTCAACCAATGGAATCCAGTTAAAAGCTAGGAGATGCTATTAAACATTTCTTCACCTTCTTTGAGTAGACAGACAAAACAAATGATTAAGGCTGGTGAATAGGCTCACAATAAAACAGTGTTGTTGTTATTATTATTTTATACAGTTGTGTTAAGATCCTTCACAGGTTTTATACATCGTAACCAAAGTGTAAGGTGACTTTCATAGTGCACATATACAAATATTTTGGTATAGTGACCAAGAAAAAGGTCACTCTAGCCTTTCATTTCCTCCCAGTGATTGAGGGGTTAATAAACAGAGAATGGTTTCTATGTTTAAAGATGGTAGTAGCCAGACTCTCCATTCCCCAAATCCAGTATGGTTATTGGAGCTCAACTTCCATAGGAAGGCTGCCCTGTGGAAAGGATATTTAAAGGTAAGTGGAGTGTTAGAGAACAGGGCACAGCAGCAGGACACAGCAGGTAGAATGCCTGGCTTTGTGAGAAACTTCCAGAGGAGCTAGGAGTGCTGCCTGCAGCTGCACGGAGCAGAAGGTGACCGGGACCATGAGTTGGTTAAGCTTGTGAGTCTCGCAACTAGAGTGAGGAAAGCCAGAAAGCTGAACTCTAAGAAGAAAGAGTCTTGTGAGTACAGGGTTGAGCCAAACAATATTGTTTTGTTTTGCTGATCGTCCACAAGGAGTAGAAGGTAGTGCCCACTGGGCAGGGTTTTATTTTATGATTTCTGTTTTTATGCTGCACTGCTCACCCCTGGAAAATAAACCTGTTTTCCTTGAAGAAGCCTGTGTCACTGCCTTTCTGCTCCTTTGTCCTATGCTGCCTGCCTACCTTTGTCTATTTCCCTCAGAATTTACATGTGCAAGATGCCAGTTTGTCACTCTATATATATATAGGGGCAGATTTATCAAAGGTGGAAGTGAATTTTGGAATTTAAAAACTTCGAATTTCGAAGTAATTTTTGGGTACTTCGACCATCGAATAGGCCAAATTCGACTTCGATTCTAATTGAAAATACTTCACAAATTCGACCATTTGAAAATCAAAGTACTGCCTCTTTAAAAAACTTCGACTTCGACACTTCACCACCTTAAACCTGCCGAATTGCTATGTTAGCCTATGGGGACCTCCTAGAACCTTTAGCCAGTATTTGGCTAAGTTTTGAGAAGTCAAAGGATTTTTTTGTAAAATCGTACGATAGTACGATTAAATCATACGAATGTATGATTCGAAGTACGTTCGTACGATCTTAAAAATCCTTCGACTTCGAATGTCTGACTACCCTATTCGATGGTCGAATTTCGACGTTTTTTTCACTTTGAAATTTGACCCTTGATAAATCCACCCCATAATGTCATATGGACTTTTATTTACAGTATGTCTTGTTAATCTGGGTCACATGGATAAAACTGTATTTCCAAGTTGTTGGCAAATTTAGACATACAGTGAGGCATCCTGACCTTTACTGTTTCCATGTATAGAAGCGGTGAGACTGTTTCCCTTTATAATTAGTGAGTTAATTAGAAATGATGCTAACATGCTGTTACTGTCTGTTATATATATGAACACCAAATATATATTTATATTTGGACTAGGTATGCCCCAAATCCAGGGTTTGTTTTTTTTTAAACTGACAACTTTTATTGAGTTCAGTTATGCATAAATCAGGCTATTCGTGGCACACGGTATCCTGTTAGTAATTGTCATATGCAATACAACTGATAACAAACATTATACAGTGAAGAAAAAAGAAAGGGAGAGAAAGAGAAAAAGAAAGAAAAAAAAGGGGAGGGGGAAAGGGGGGGTGGGTGGAGAGGAGGGGGGTGGAAGATCAGAGATAAGAGAGGAAAGACATACTGTTAGCATACAAAGTAAAAAATAACATAGTCGTAAGGCGGTGGGGTATCTATAATGGCACATTTAGGAGGGAGTCTGGATGTGGGAGTTATCGATAGCCAACTAGTATAGTCTGCATCATGAGTGCAGGGCTTGGAAAAGCTGAGAGTCGTTTTCATGAGCTAGCCATGGAAGCCATATTTTGTCAAAGGCCGCCATATCATTTTTCAGAGTATAAGTAAGCTTCTCATTAGTGGCGATGCAAATTATCTTTGCCTTGAGAGAACCCAGAGGTATTCCTGGTTTTTCCAATTAGCTGCTATGCAGGGGTTTTTTTTTGAGATCTGTCCAAATCACAAAAAAAAATATTTTAAGAATTCAACCAAATTGAATCAGAATACAAAGTTGCGTGACGTGGAAAACTTTTTGTTCACAGTTTGGAGGAAGCAGGACAGTGACCTGAGTTCAACCAGGCAGAAGCTCAAGGAGCAGCTTGTGATGCAAATACCTTTAATTAATGGGATTTTAAATGCAACTGACTGTGGCAAACGTTCTCCATCTCCTTTAGCTGCATGTAGTTCATTACTATGCTAAGTGCTTTGCTGCAAAGCCCACAGTGCGATAACTCATACTAATAATGGGAGGATTCACACAAATATTGTTGTTCATTATTCTGGATAGGCAGGAAAGAAAAGCTAGGTGATGCAAGATGCTCTAGAACCCTGAGCAAAATCATGTTCCAGTACAAATCCCACTTACCATGGTTTACCTATGCCAGTTGTCCTGCAATCATCCAAAACAGTGAGATTACCATGCAGCTTTTGGTTTGCTGACATTACAGTGCATTGCATACATATATAAGAAGGGTGGACAGTTGTTTAGGTGTTTGGTGATGATGCATGAATATCTCCCTGGCCCTGGAGCTTTGGAAACAAAACTGTAGTTAATAGAGCAACACCCCTGATGCAATAACTGCTTAAACCTACTTTAGTCAAAGTAAAAGGAATGCAAATGTAATCATATTCCAGCATATTATGAAGGGTCTTAAGCAAAGTCTACCAACATAAATACTGAATACTTGAAGCAACACTGATTACATTTCTACCCAGCTCTCTAGTGACAGGAACCCAATGAATGCAAGAGGACGCTTTAGAGCAATGCTTGTTAAACCTTATGGGTTGAACCCACTAGTCTATGGTTAGGCCTCCAACTTATTTCATGAAAAGACTACAGATACAATTAACAGTGCTGTTAACTTTAAACTAGATTTCCAGTTCTATCTGGGATAGCAAGCAGGCATTCTTCCTAAATCACATCCTAATTGGCCATTAGACATGGTCACCACTGCTCCAAAGCCCTTCAGGATGGCCAACCAAACAGTTTGGGAACCACTCATTTGGAGATAATCGACCCTGTTTTTTTTTTAGCAATTGCTCTTGTAAATATTTATATCCAATGAGCTGTAGATTTCAAGCTGAGACTGTACCTCAGAACGAAATTATATCCCATTAATATACTCACAAAGCTAATTCTGTTAATAAATAAAATCCAACCATATCAATAATTTAAACATATTATGCGCCCATCAGAAATGCATTTTATAAATATTCTACTGTATGGGCTATGGCTATTGTTAGGGGCAGATTTATCAAGGGTCGAATTTCGAAAATAAAAATACTTCGAAATTCTACCATCGAATTAAAATACTTTGAATTCGAATATCGAATTCGAACTTTTTTTCCATCGAATTTGGCTATTCTGTGGTCGAAGTAAAATCAAATGATTAAATGGTTTGAATCGAACGATTTAAAGGATTTCAGCGATTGATCGAATGATTTTCCTTCGACTTCAAAAAACTTAGAAAAACTGCTCCAGAAGATCCCCATAGGCTAACATAGCACTTTGTCAGGTTTAATTTAGTATTGAAGTCAAAGTTTTTTTAAAGAGACAGTACTTCGATTATCGAATGGTCGAATATTCGAACTATTTTACTTCAAATCAAATTCAAAGTCAAAGTCGTAGTATCCTATTCGATGGTCGAAGTATCCAAAAAATTACTTTGAATTTCGAATTTTTTTACTTCGAAAATTCCCTCGAATTCACTTCGACCCTTGATAAATCTGCCCCTTAGTGTTAAAATTTACACTGTATGAAATGAATATACTGAGCAATTACCTCATTATTTTGATTGAACAGAAATGGGAGATGTCAAGCACATCTTTACTTGGAAAGCGACACCAGTAATTAGTTGCATACTCTATTTTAAACATTGACTTCTGACCTTTTTCTTTGGAATTGTTTGTTTGGCAATTCGTTTCACATGGACAAAGCAATTTCACCCACTCGCCTGTAAGGGCAGCAACAAAAGTAGGGCGGGTGGGGAGGGGGTGATCCTGCACGTATTTGTTTGAAGCTCTGACCAAGAGATCGTTTGCAAAGCCATTTACCTGTCCAAATATGGAGCTGCCACCTGTCAAAATCCCCCTCGGGAAACCCAATCAAAGAATCTTTAAACAGAATCCAAGATAAAATGCTGCTGCCTCCCCAGAGCAAAGCATAGTTTATAATGACAGTGTACTGGTTGCATGGGAAAACAACACTTAAGGGCTATTTTTAATTGGCAATGGTATATGATGTACCAACCTAGAATGAGAAGACTTCCTTTTAAGAGTGGTATCAAACATACTGCAATACATGGTATAGAGGGTATACATATCAGGGATGTGTTCTTAATGCCTCGAGCATTGATTTCACAAATAAACTAAAGACAGCTGGGTGTATAGAGAGGCGGATTTCTCATTGAAGGATTCTTTTGTATACTTCTACTTTGTCATGATGGGGGTGGCACTACGGAGAACTGGGAACGTTTTATCAGACAGCATGCATTAAGCCTTTTACACAAAACATTTCAACTTTGACATGTATTTCTAATAACTGATGCAAACAGGAAAAGGTGTAAAATTGTGGCCTTCAGGCCAGTCAACTGAATTTGTTAGATCGACTTCAATGGCTTACACTAGGGTAGAATAACAATGGGGTTATTCTCCAAAAACAGACACCATGCACATAAGGTGATTCGTCTTTTGTAATTTTATTTCTGTGCTCATGATGCATTGGATTCATTTACATTTAAGGACAACAACAAGGCGTTATAAGTATCCCCCTTGGTTGGGAGAAATTGCAACTGTCTTTTGCCCACTGTCACTTCCCCTACAAGAAGTTCTGATAACTTTGCCCAAGTATTAGTATATCTTGTTGCATAGTCAGAATCCCATGTTTATTTGTCAGTAGTGAAGTCATCACATCACTGACTTGTGGGTCAATCCCCCTGACTTGTGGGAGCTGCAGTCAAACACATCAGACTAGATAGGACAGCTGCATGCCCAAGTTATATAAGAGGAGCAAAAGTTCACAAGCTGAAAGTAAAAATCTTTATAGGCATATTCAAGTATTCATTTAACCCTGCTTTATTTAAATAGAACATTAATTCTAGCTAACCTTTAAGAAAGAAACAAGAATTTTGCAGAAATCCTGATTAACTTTTTTTCTATTTTCTAATGATAATTTGATTATTTAAACAGTGGCCTACTATTGCAGCATCAGTATTGCATTTTAAACATAACAGCAGTAGTTTGAAAACATGCCATATTGCTAAAGGCACAGATATGTTACCAAACCCTTACTTATTTATTTCTATACAGTATATCTAATAACTCACTCAGTTACATTCACAAGCAGCAAATATTTCTTTATTCATGAAAGCAAAATCAAAATACCATCCTTAAAACTGACTTTTTTTCTTCCCCCAAGCTTTAAAATTGCCCCTTAGGATTATTAAAGACACAACTGTATTGTACAGTCAGAATTATCTTTATCACCTTTACCAGTTCCACATCATCATTTCATCATTTTCTACCATAAAATAAAATCAAGGCGGCTTTTTCAGGAGCATTGATAACGTGCAGCTGCCCAGAGCTCCGGCACGTGCTCCGCACAACTATACACTGAACGCGCTATCGAGCCGTCATCCTGGAATAATCACTTTGAGCCACATTTCTTCCCATCCCCCCACAACCACTTTATTAGCGACCCTGCTGAGCCACCAATCCTTGCTTAAGTGAGACACAGAATGATGGTGGTGTCTGGACTAATCGCTATAGTGAAAAAGAATTTACTAAAGTACTTAATCTGCTTTCTGATAAATATTAAGGCGCCTACTTCCTATTTGTGTTGATCCTTCTGGACCTGCCTGCACCCCTTGACACTGTTGATAATTCCCTGTTATTTCATATTTGATCATGTTTTGGTATTCAAATGACTGCAATTTCATAGACTTCTTCCAGTCTTAATAACTAATCCTTTTGAGTCTCCCATGATAGTTCCACCTCCTCTTCCTTCTTCCTCTCCCGATTGGACTTTTTTCGGTTTTCCATCTACTATCAACTATTGTTCTTTTTATATTCAGATAATACTGAAATCTACCTTTACTCTTCAGACCTATCCTTCCTCTAAGCTTCCAACACCAACTGCATAACTGCAAAACAAGAACAAAACTAAAATGGTTATCTTGCCACCATCCATGTTTGTTTTCCTGCCAGACATAATTCAGTGTTGAAAACAACCATATAACCCTCTGTTCATCTTGGACTCTGCCCACTCATCACTCACTGTATTTAGATATTCACAAAATCCTGCAGCCTTTATGTTAAGAACATGTTTGTGAAAATTCTCTTTCATCCAGGTCATGGTATCTATAGTAATAACTCAAATCAACTGGACTTGTATTTTTGTTGTAGATATTTCACCAGTCATCCAACTGGCTTTCTCAATTCAGAATTGAGAACGGCAGCACATCATATGTTGAAATGTTAAAGGGCTGGTTCACCTTTAAGGTAACTTTTAGTATGGCCAATTCTAAGCAACTTTTCAATTGGTTTCATTATTTATTTTTTTATAGTTTTATAGTTATTTGCCTTTTTCCTCCGCAGCTTTCAAATGGGCGTCGCTGACCCCTTCTATAAGGCAAACTCTCTTTCAGGCTACAAATGTATTGCTATTCCTAATTTTTGTTACTCATCTTTCTATTCAGACCTCTCCTATTCATAATCCAGTCTCTTATTTAAATCAATGCATAGTTGCTAGGGTAATTATTAAAAATAAACCTAGCTACCAGATTACTTAAAATGCTAATTTAAGAGCTCAATAAAAAGCTAAATAACTCAAAAACCTTAAATAATACAACATGAAAACCAATTACAAATTGTCTCAGAATATCACTCTCTACATCATATTAAAAGTTCTCTCAAAGACAAACAACCCCTTTAATTATGTAGAAAGAGAAGCAAAACCTGTAGCAGAAGTAGGAATATTAGACTCTACTACAAGATCCAGGGAGAGCAGGACTGTTGATATTATTATAATTATTAATAATAAAAATTCATAAGGTGCCAACATATTGCAGGGCCCTGCTCGTTACATATCTGGTATGTAAGTTTAAATGAACAATTATTATCATTTTTTTGTTGCTGGCCCTTTAACTTAGAAATATATTTTCTAGTAATAAGATGAGTATTAGACTGTGACAGGTTTATAAGAGGATCACAATATGATCACAATAGGTTTGCTTATTTACCCTGCAAAAAACAGAGATTTGAAACTTGAAGTTATGCATTACTGTTATCAATTAGTGTTTTTTTAAGAATCCATCTGTATGACAAAGTAGTGTTGCTTTAAGGGCTAGTCCACACGGGGAGATAGCGACGCGTTTGCGGTCGCGGCGACAAAGCGCGGCGACAGTCGCCGCGACCGGCGCAGGCGACAGTTTTGTATGGGCGCCTATGTAAAAACGCCTGTGCTAACCACACGAGGCGATGCGCTTTTCAACAGTCGCCTGAAAAAGCCTGGCGAGGCATTTTCAGGCGACTGTTGAAAAGCGCATCGCCTCGTGTGGTTAGCACAGGCGTTTTTACATAGGCGCCCATACAAAACTGTCGCCTGCGCCGGTCGCGGCGACTGTCGCGGCGCTTTGTCGCCGCGACCGCAAACGCGTCGCTATCTCCCCGTGTGGACTAGCCCTAAATGTGACAGAAACCTTCAATAGCAGTGACATTGCACTTGATACTACTAAAATAATAATAATAATAAAATACAAAAGAACCAAAAATAACCTGTCAAATATTCCCTTATAAATGGTGTATTACAATGTCTCCTGTGTCATGCAACATTCTCTTTAAATTGTGCATTATGGAATGAAAAAAAAATGTAAACAGTAAGGATGATAGAAGTCATCTTGGAGTACGATGTACGTCTGTAGTATTAAAGCACTTGGCTTTATGCTTTGTACCATTATATGGTCTTAGGACTACTTGTTAACATCAATATCCTTACCTTTTATTATAGGGAGCTCATTGTTCCCTATATTACCACCAAAAAATAAGTATAATTATCAAGGTAGAAGATAATGGAACAAGTTACATTACTAATACCCTTTCCCTAATAGCTACTTTGTACAGGCCTATTATACAGCTGACTGAAAGCTTCACTTGGCTGCCTGTCTGGATATGGCTCAAGAATATGACCTTGAAATGAAAAGCTGTGTATCCGGTTTCAACTAATAACACAGCCTAGGTTTATACTGCTCATTAGAACAAGATGTCTCAAAGGAAATAAGTGCCTATGGCATTTGAGTAAAGTTTTGCAAATTTTCAAAGATACCGGAGTGCTGCTGCTTTATTTGCTACAAATAAGTGCAGGTTCTTGCTCTTTTTTTGTTAGTTAGCGATCGCTATGATTTTTGAAAAGAAAATTATAATTAACTCACACTTAACTCACATTTAGGGGATTATTTACTAAACTCCGAATACCCGAAATTCCCCCAAAACCAAAAAATTCGTGATTTTTTTTTTATAAAATATGACTTTTAAAAAAATCACAAATTTTTCAGAATTTATTAAAACCGAGGGCTAAAAAGCCCGAATATAAAAACACGGCATCTCAAACCTGTCGAATCCTGTTGCATAAAAGTCAATGGGAACAGTCCCATTGATTTTTGGTTGTGTCTGGGGTTTCGGGCAATTTCGGGGAAAATTCACGAAAAAATCGTGAATATCTGAGCTTTTCCCGCAAAGCAAATTTTCGGGAAAATGTCATAATAAATAAGCGTTAAAACCCCCATCGGTTAGAACGGAGTTTGTAGGAGCCGATATTGAGATAAATTCGGACCTTGATAAATAACCCTCCATCTGTACAAACCATTTAATTAACTACTACAAATAGTTAGAAGCAATTAAAGCTATGAATAGAATAAGCCAAGCAAAAACACTTAGAATGTCACATTGCTTGTTAATAAGGCCAGACCTCTCACTATGTTATCCCAAGAACCCCTATTTGCTTAGTTGAAATAGCGCTCTTTAAAGGGTTCTCTGCTATAATAATGCTTCAGGATATGAACCAAGATTAGAGGTCATATTGTACTGTGCACAAAAGAGGGAGTATTCTAGAATAGATGCAATTACAATCACTTATTGTTTGGAGGCAATATTTGAGGGTCATGCTTGCATGATCTTTGTCTTGGATATTCCTGGACTACAGTTCCCTGTATGTCTTAAAGAGGTTGTTGACCTTTGAGCTAACTATTAGTGTGATAAAGAGAGTAATATTCTGAGACAATTGCAACTGGTTTTCATTTTTTATTATTTGTGGTTTTGGAATTATTTAAAAAAAATTATTCAGAAGCTTTCCAGTTTGCAATTTCAGCAGTCTAGTTGCTTGGATTCAATTTACCCTAGCAACCATGCAATATGGTTGTTGTTATTATTAATAATAATAATAAGAGGCTGGAATATAAATAGGAGAGGGCCTGAACAGAAAGAAGAGTAATAAAAAGTCTGAATAACAATACATTTGTAGCCTTACAGAGCATTCCAGAAAGCTGGAAAGAATCAGAAAAAAAGGGTCCATAATTAAGAAAAAACTATAAAAAAAATAAATAATGAAGACCAATTGAAACATTGCTTAGAATTGGCCATTTTATAACACACTAAAAGTAACACCCCATTAAGTTTTTATGATAGGTTGGTGAAAGCTGGCCGCTGCAGACCAGTATAATATGGGTAGAGCAAAACTTCTATGTTTTTAAAACAAAACTCAAAGACTACCTCTGGGAGCACCTGGATAACACCTGGACTGGCACTTATAGAACAGTGTAACAAACTGTAACCCACAGCACCTTAATACCCCTCTGAATTGTGTCTGTATGTTACCCTCCAATTTAGACTGTAAGCCCTACAGGGTAGGGTCCTCTAGCACTTAATCTGTATTTTAATTATATTTTATATTTATGTGCATTGTATTTCTAATAATGCACTTATTGTTACTTATTATTGCAGTGACCCTTGTTTGTTACTACTAATTTATTGTTTTGTTGTACAGTGCTTTGCCCTCAAGGAGCGCTTTACAAATAAAAATATACATACATACATAGTTTACACCCCCCTCCGACTGGTCGCCTGCGTTTCCTCGCAGCGTGACGCATCGCACCACACTGCTTCGTGGAGTTCTGCCCTAAAAGTCCCAATTGATTTAAAGCAGTCCAATAGGATCACTGCAGCTCCCCTTGACTTCTATAGCACCTCGACAACTTTTACCTGGCAAAGTTGTATATTAGAAGTTTTCATGGTTTTTACACTTCAAAATCTTGAATTATTAGAGCTTTTTTTTAAAAAAAAAAAAAAATAAGACAACCCCAAATTTTTAAATATTTGAAAAAAATCGAAATTTGATAGTAAATTGGCCCCCAAAAGGTTATGTAATACTACATTGGACTATGCTGAGATTTGTAGTCAAGCAACATTTAGGTAACCCAAGTTAGAGTAGAACCAATTATATCCCTTATAAGTATTACAGCCAATTTGGCAGTCACTGCTGAGTTTATTGCCAGTCATTAACATAACCATTAGTCTAATGTAAATATTTTTGCTAAATTTCATTTTTTCTATTTTAATTTGGGGTCTATAGGTAGCAATTGAAATACATTGTGTGCCATTAACCAAAATTTCAATCCTTATCTGTCGCTGGCTAAACATAAGGAGAAGAGTAAGGTATTTCAAATATGTCCCTAAATGAAACGATGCACAGCATGGTAACTGGTGGTAGTTAACTTCATCTACTGGCTTATGTTGACCCTTCACCTCGACACACTTCAATTACAGAGGTGTTGAAGGACTCCATGTGATAAAGAGCAATGGGGCTGTGAGGTGACTGACTGGGGGAAGATATTACTTTTAATGTACCTATCAGCAGGAAGAAGACACTGCTAACATGCAAGAAGGGTGAGGTGTAGTTTGCTCTTACTAAAGTGTGACTTTATTACTAATCACAAATGCAATGAAAGAAGAGCCAGGCTGTTACTTTGTATAAATATGCATATTAGGTACTAAAACTAATCTGCTTTAATACAGCCAAGTCCACTACGTTGTAGTTATTTAAAGGGCATGTAAAGGCAAAATAATTCAATCCCAATTTTACTTTCTTTAATGAAAAAGAAACCTATCTCCAATATACTTCAATTAAAAAATGTGTACCGTTTTTATAAGAAACCTGACTGTATGCAGTGAAATTCTCCCTTCATTTACTGCTGTGGATAGGAATTGTCAGACGGTCCCTAACTGCTGAGCAGGGAAACAATCATACTTATGAACAGCAGGGGGAGCCCCCGCCTTACTTCCCAGCCATGCAGAACTCAAGCAGCTTTGTTTATGATGATCCCTAAGCAGCCCAGACCACACTGAGCATGTGCACAGTCTTAGTCTTGCAAAGATGTTTAACAAAGTTACAAGATGGTGACCCCCTGTGGCCAACTTTGAAAGCATAAATTATTTGTTTGATTAGGCTTGTGGTGCAGTAAGTTCATGTTTATATTTAGTATACAAAATACAGCATTTCTAGCCTTATTCTATTTTAGACTTTACATGCCCTTTAAGTGTGGCAATCAGCATGTGATGTGGATGGAATATTGGCATTTGATGTGGGGCCCTTGGCATCAATTCTGACAGTCTAAAAACCCTTTAACGTTTGGCTACATTGAACTCAATTACAAAGGAGAAGCTCTAATGCAAGTACATATATTTGTTGATATTATGAATTAAAAGGGATGGGCCATGTCGTAATTCACTTGCTTGTTATTTGTCATGGCCCGAAGGCGCAGTTTGCAGTTGTGGACCAAGGAGGAAGCTTGCAGATATACGGTAAACAAAGTTTATTGTACAAAAGGGGTCAAGAAGAAGAGTCATCAAACCAGGCAAAAGGTCAATACAGGCAGCAAAGATTTGTAGTTGGGATACAGGCGAAGGTCAAGATCAGAAGTTCAATAACAATAATCACACCCAGGAACACAACAGATTTGAACCTATAATCGGGCAATGGCGGAAATCCTCTGGCATCCTTTTATAGACTAATTTTTGCACCAAAATGTGCTTGATGACGTCATGCGTCACGTGCTAGTTTTGACACTGGCGTTGTGACGTTTGGCATTGCGACTTTTGACTCCAGTGTCAGGACGCTGCATCCAGATGCGCCGCCATCTTGGGAAGGACGCGGCTCTGAAAGGACACATGGCGAGCGCTCCTTACATTATTATACTGTGGATTGTTAAAAAAGCCTAACGATAACCGTGCTGTTGTATTTGTGTATTCTGTTACACAGTTACATGGAATGGCATAAAGGCTCATGGGTAGGGTTGCCATCTGCCTGGTATTTTACCTGCCTGGCTGGTATAAAATGATGCTTGATGCCAATGTTATTAATGGGGAAAATGAAAAAAATAGGAAAAAATAAAACATGGCAATGTAGAAAAGGTGGTCATGTAGGCTTGTCACCTGTCCAGTTTTAACTCAGACAGCCTGGTTTTCGAGTGTCTGTTCTGGTCAAAACTGCCTGCCGGGTTTCGAAATTGGGAAATCTGCACAGGATACTCCTTGACTGACACCGCGATTGACCATTCACTGATCGCCATGGTTATGGACCTGTTCCCTGATGTAACCGCCCTCGCCCCAGACATCGTTATCGCCCTGCCCCTGTGATATCACTGCCCCCTGCCTGGAGTTGCAACAACCTGAAGGTAGCAACCCTATGGCAACACTAATTGTGGGATCTACAGTCCAATCGCATCTTTCAACTTTAAGTTGCGTAGCCATGATCTCCAACATGAGGAGCCCCAGCAATTGCTATTTACATATACAAGCAGCCAAAGTCATTTGTAAATACTATCATGTCTCCAGCATTAGTTTCCATCATATTTGTCATTTCTCTCACTTCTGTTTTTTGTACACTCCCTCTGCTGGTTATTTGGTGCATATGCACAAAACCATTTTCAGTACAGGTATGGGTTATCCAGAATGCTTGGGACCTGGGGGTTTCTGTATAACGGATCTTTCCATAATTTGGATTATTATAATTTACATCTACTATAAAATCATGTAAGTATTAAATAAACCCAATAGGCTGGTTTGATGAAATACTGTATATGAAATATATCTTAGATTGGATCAAGTACAAGCTACTTTTTTATTATTACAGAGAAAAAGGACATCATTTTTAAAAATGTGGATTATTTTATTATAATGGGGTCTATGGTAGACAGTTTTTTTGTAATTCTGAGCTTCTGGATAACGGCCTTCTGAATAACAGATCCCATACCTGAATCTTATTTGTCCCCTTTAAACCACCATGTGGAATAGTAGTTATTTATATTGTGCTTTTATCCTGTGGGACTCAAATCACTTTACAGCAAGCAAAACAGACAATATAGGTGCAAGGATGCTGGGATACCAGAAGATTAGGTGACTTTATCCAGCGTCATGAGGAATTAGATCAAATGCAGATCAATTAACCTCTAGGCTAACTCCCGTGCCAACATCATAATTTTTTTTAAGTGCCAGCAAGTTACGCAGCTCTTTATATTAATGTATAACAAACAGGGACCTCACAATAATTTAATAAACAAGGGTTACAAAATAAAGATAGGATCAGAGATCCCCGCTCACAAGAGCTTACAGTCACTGACACATGACCCAGCCAAATGTCTTATGGAAGCTCAGGCTCCATTTGTGACTCTTGGGGGCAAATTTACTTAAGGTCGAATATCGAGGGTTAATTAACCCTTGATATTCGACTGTCGAAGTTAAATCCTTTGACTTCAAATATCGAAGTCGAAGGATTTAGCGCTATTCGTTCGATTGAACGAAAAATCGTTAGATCGAATGATTAAATCCTTCGAATCGTTCGATTCGAAGGATTTTAATCCATCGATCGAACGATTTTTCTTCGACCAAAAAATACTTAGAAAGCCTATGGGGACCTTCCCCATAGGCTAACATTGACTTCGGTAGCTTTTAGGTGGCAAACTAGGGGTCGAAGTTTTTTCTTAAAGAGAACATTCAAAATTCGACGTTTTTTCCCTCTATTCCTTCACTCGAGCTAAGTAAATGAGCCCCTTAGTATGCAGACCATTCAACTCCCCTCTATTTGTCAGGAAACTGCTGGATTTAAGCCTTTCTTCCCTTGTTCTCCTGCAGTAACTAGTCCGTTTCCTGCAGTAAGTAATTTCCCCTGAAATCTCATTTCCCCTGAAACCCCAGTCCGACACTATATTCTTCTTTCTTTAAGTGAATCAGCCTAGAGGAATGAAAAATAGTGTTGGACTGTGGGTGGGTTTGTGCTTCACTATTAGTTCACATGACAGAATGGCAAGAGATAAAGAGATAGTGTTGAGTATATCCACACACAAGTGAGTAACTACACATACAGTATCAGCACCCTCTTGTGGTAGAGAAAATAACATGCTACATTTGCTTTTGTATTTTTATCTTATTTAGTATAATCCGCACCTGTTTATTTGGAGGCCAGCTGGCTCATATATTCAATGCATGAAAAACAAGCACCCACAATACTTTTATTGGATTTGCAAGGCATATTTATTGAAGGGAGAAAATAGATGGAACTTTTTTACTACCTTTGAAAATATGTCCCTCGTTCAGTCAGCTATGCCCCACATTTTATTAATCATTTATTTTTGTTCAGTTGTATCTGGTCCACATTTTTATAATAAGCCATTCCCCAAATTCATCTTCCTGCTCTGCCCCCCAAAACCCACTGGTTCACTGCATGGAAAACCTTTTGTATTCCCTTGCGCCTCTGCTTAGCATGCGCTTGGCGTAGATAAGTCCCTCCGGCCCCTTTCTGAATTGTGCGAGTGCCCCTATTGATGCAGCGGCCTTTCGGGGGAATGTAATAAAAGTCGGTAATGAAAAAACTATTTGCAATGCAAAAATGTATGCTTTTGCGCAAATAAAAAATTTGCTTTGCTCAAATTTAATATTGCTTTTGCGAACCCGGAAACTGTTTAGCGTCCACTTCCGACAGTGGAAGACTGTTTGCGAATTTTATAGTTTGCGCCAATGCGCTGTAAAAATAATAAAACTTGTTACTGAAAAATTCGTTATGTTTGCTCCAAAAGATTACGACACCTTCAAGCACTTCTTAAAGGAGACCCGTCACCCAAGAAAATGATTCAAAAACCTATTTCATTACATTAGTCAAGCAAAATGAACTTTAATTACACAATATGAATTATTTGAATTTTGTTTCCTTCAGTCTGGGAATTCATAATTATAACAAGCAGGCAGGAGCCATTTTGTGGACACTGTTATTAAGACAAGCCTTGTATCATCTCAGAATTTTGTTTGTGCACCAGAATGGGGGACCTGATGTCCATCCCCATGCTCTGGCTACACAATTAAATGGTGAAGAGAACTGGGGGAATGTGTGGAGAGCAGTGACATCTAGGAAGTGCTGAATGGAAAGTGAAAGTTATTGTCTGCCCCGCCTCTATGCCTAAGGCATAGAGGAGGGGCAGGCAATATTTGATTGACAGCTAAGATTTTAAAATCAGCATACAACAACTATGAATGCTTTAATAAAAAATAGAAATTGGATTTCATGTTTAATTTGAAAAGGACTTTAATTAAACAGATTTTTGTGTCTGGGTGACAGGTCCACTTTAAGAGTGCACAATTAAAATTCGCAATGTGCAATTAAAATTCGCAATGCAATAACAGTTTAAGAAACAATATTACATTGTGTCCAACCATCATCCAATGGTTATCATTCATATGTTTCTTTCTGTAATTAAAAATACAATTTGTCAGTATGCGGGATTTGCTTGTACTGCAATGCTGGGAAAATGGGATTCAAATAATACTTGCACTGTCTGTAGTTTGCAGAACTGCACAATACAATACAGACTAACAAGCACAATGGCAGGAAAAATAATTATTGCAACTGTTTTGATTTGTTACAAGTACAGAACAAATTGCTATGCTTCTGTTTTTGCAAACAAATTAAATTTTATGATATACAAATAAGCAGATCGCTAAAAGCAATTGTTCAATGAAAATGTAGAAATTTGGGTGAAAAAAAAAGAATTCTCCACAAAATTCTAATTTTAAATGTGCTCAGTCGTCATATTTAGGAATTTGGACATCCTATTGATATATATGCCCTTCATTTTAAATGTTATTGTGTCTTATTTGATTTATATATGTACTTATTTAAATTTCTTGGGATGAGATGATCTCTTTCTACTGTACATCGCATTTTATTGAAATGACTGATAAAATATGATTAAATCTGTTCTTCAAAATTATCTTCTTCCTTCTGGGATGTTCCACCTATAAAATGCAAGCATATACAATATACCATATAATACAGTTTTATGATATTGTTATGAAGTTGAAGAATGACTTGGCCTCTTAATGATGTTCAGTTTTCTACTTCTTTACTTTGGTTGGCTGATGAGGCCTTACACTTCTCTCTAGTATTTCCCAAGGAATCCAACAATTTCATCTTGGTAAGCTACAGATTGTTCACTGAAAACCTAGGGGTCACCTTCAGTTTTTGGTGCTATTTTAGCCTGTGACACTCCAAGGTTGGCTTACTAATAGTGATGGGTGAATGTGACCCATTTCGTTTCATCAAAAATTTGCGAAACGCCAAAAATTTGTCAAAATGCATTGAAGTCTATGCACGTCCAATTTTTTAGTTCGATGCGGCACGTCAGATTTTTTTGTCGCACAGAAATTTTTTTCACCCATTGGAGTCTATTGGAGTCATTTTTCCAGCAAAGCTCTGCGAAAAATTTCGCTCATCACTACTATTGGTTATCCTACTTAATAACATACATTAGGGGGCACATTTACTTAGGGTCGAATATCAAGGGTTATCTAACCCTCGATATTCGACTGTGGAAGTTACATCCTTCGACTTCGAATATCGCAGTCGAAGGGTTTATCGATATTCGTTTGATCGAACCATCAAAGGAAAAATCGTTTGAACGATTCGAAGGATTTTAATCCATCGATCGAACGATTTTCCTTTGACCAAAAATTTGTTAGAAAGCCTATGGGGACCTTCCCCATAGGCTAACATTGAGGTTCGGTAGGTTTTACTTGGCGAAGTAGGGGGTCGAAGTTTTTTTTAAAGAGACAGTACTTCGACTACATAATAGTCGAACGGTTTTTAGTTCAAATCGTTCAATTTGAAGTCTAAGTCGTAGTCGAAGGTCGAAGTAGCCAATTCGATGGTCGAAGTAGCCAAAAAAATCAGTAAAAGTAAATGTGCCCCTAGGTATTTGCCAAAAGCAACAAACTAGAAAAGGCATGATTGCATGCACTGCTCCCTTCCCAAACACAAACAAAGACCATGTACATTACTTCCAGCTGAAGAATCCAGTGAAGGCCTATATTAACATAGAAGCACAGTAGATACTGCAGATCCTGGGGGGGGGGAATAAGGTATTAGGGGCCATGTGAAGAAATTTCTTGTAAAAACGCCTAATTTCCAAATTTTTGAAAAGCCTTCAAGTGATTTTGTTATAGGGCTTAGTAACTTCTAGTTAAGCCACTGTATATTAAATATATTCATTAGCTGAAATCTTACGAGAGTGCCCTTGGCAGAGGCTATTAATATCTGTATTTTCGGTGGGAAAAATGCCCAAATCTACGTTGGATGCAATTTGTGATCCCCCAAACACACATAAAAACATTGGCTATATTCATAACCATATATTCATATCCCAGGCCCACCTAATTGAAACCTGAATTGACAACATTAATTGAATCTTGACTGAAAGTCCTGCATTGATTACAGTGGGGACTTTTCTGGTTGCAACGCCTTGAATTTTTCCTTCTATTGAACACAGTGTTTACACTACACAATGAAAAAATGCTTTGCTGATTTATGGAGATTGTGAGATAATTGACCCAACTGACTATCAATTCAGTATTTCGATGGGCCAAATCAATTGCTATGAACAAAACTAAAATGTAAAATTGTCCAAGCCTTCAGGCATTTGATCAAGCATCTCAAACCCACAAAATAATGAAAGGTCTGAGCTATCCTATGCCTATTTCAGTGTTTTCTTTTCCTTTTTCTCTTTTTTGAGTTTTGTTCATGTATCAATATTGATCTAACTGAAGCTTTCCTGATTAGAATTAGCTTGCTATTTTTCAGGCTTTTTTTTTTGATTTGCCAAGTTTTAAGAAAAACTGAATCCTAACCCTTAGCCATTAAAAACGTAAGAGTTCTGAATGCAACCAGTGCCAACCTTAGGTGGGTTAAAAGGGGTAATCATGAGATAAAGAGGCAGAAGGGGCCCAAGAAAAAAAAAGGATGCAAGGAGAGGGATTATGGTGGATAAATGGGTGTGGATTTGGTAGATCGTGAGCAGGGTTTGGGGATAATGGTGAATGGCTGGATGGAATCCTGAATGCAATTTTGTTTTTCATTGGGCCCCAATCTAGTTGTTGTGAGGGCACATGGTGGCTAATAATTGGGGCCCACTGGAGGTGTGAACCTGGTAAGCTAATACCAAAGGGTCACATGATTAATGGTGCTAGCCTTGAATACAATAAACGAATGCCACAGGTCTTTTGTTCACAACTGATGGTGTTCCTCAAATTTTAATGCATACAGTAGATTCAGTGCAAATACTGAATAATTAAAATAAGATTCCTCTGAATCCACAAATTCTGTACTTGATGTGTCATTTGCCAAGATAATCTATAAATGTTTATGGATTGATCGTGATTCGGGGATTCATAGTCTTTTGTTTCTGTTCGTCATACTAAAATAGTGGCTACTAGCTCCAAAACTTTTATCTGTATTGTTTCAAGTCTTTTTTCCGACGTTTATTAATGGAAAAATTTGAACTAGTAACATCTTTTGGCCGAACACACATTTGCTAATAGATATTATATTAATTATTTTAAATAAAAGAATTAATCTAAACGTCTAAGTGGATCATTAGAGAATAAGACATTCTATAAAACAATAACAATAAAATTGTTTTTCAAATTCAAAATTCGACCCTTGATAAATCTGCCCCTAGGTGTGTGATTAGTCATATTAGGCAGTAAATAAAATGTGCTCTTACGGGGAAAATGTTATGTTCTAATATCATAAAACGATGCCAGCACAGTTAATCCCTAATAATAAGCACAAATTGGCAAGAAAACTTTTAGATATAGCTGCCTTGTAAATAGGTTGGTGATCACCTTTATTTATCACAGTCAAATAAAAATGTAATGATAATGTTTCATTTAGCAGAACTGAGGGTAGACCTGGTACCCACTGTTATATACAAATCTGCTATTATCCCAGCAATCATGGGTACTCCAGTATTCTACTCCAGGCTGAACATACTGGTAAAACACATTGTCCAATGAACATACTGGGGAAAGTCTTTGTAAGACTATAGCGCTGAACTGGTACATTAACTTTCTCCTGATCTTTAATATTTCTCCTGTCCTGCCATAATTTCTTAGGGCTCTAGCCATCTTCTGGTAAGTCATGATTTTACGATTTCCTTTCTTCTTGCCCCACAACTCTGCTAGCCTTTCTTTATTTTTAGAAACAAATTGGAAGATGCCATTAGCTTTATCCACCCACTGGATACAATTCCTCAAGTCTGGATCATGCAAAGCTTCATGGAGATACTCAAAGAGACGGAGCTTTTTACTCCCTGTTTTTTTTGAAAATATAAAGGTATTAGTGCTTACTATAATGGATTACAGATGTTGAAAACAAAACATTTTGTAAGTTTTTATTGCTGAATAAATCAGTGGCACCAAACTCGGGGAAGAAAATGCTATATGGCCATTTGCAACACGGAATACAATATGCAGCAAGGTCATTATTTATATAGAGCCATGTGAAAAGAGAATTGGAATAGGTTACAATACGCAGCTGCTATGAATACAATGGCCATTCAGTCTTTCAGCAGGTGTGTTTTTATATGGCTCTTTACATTTGTAATGTGATATACTCCAGACCAAGTGTTTTTATACATGTTAAGGAACTCCTAGGTAACATCCTCATACCATAGTCCAAATAAGGGGATGTATTATAGTATAAAATTACTGTTAAATAAGATTGTTTTACATAGTATTCATGGTTCTTGTGGATTATATTACAGAAATCTGAAAAACTATGGAAGCAATGTCTGTGTGGTCTCTTGGAACTTCCTGGAAGTCTCTAAAATTGGTATGAAGGCTATTGCCGACATCCCTTACATTTTAAAAGTCTAAAAAAAACTAAAAGCTAATGGCACATGAAGTTTATGATAGCCAGTTTAATAAGGCTTCTAAACTGTGGCCTTCTATCATAGAGTAAAAGATTCCTTTATCAAAAGATAACTGTCCCAAGGCTTTTTTCAGTAAAAAAATATAATTTTATTTAAATTAGCGTTAAAACTCAGATACATACTGACCCCACCAGGCCCACCGGAGGGTGCGAAACGCGTAAGGTGGGCCTGGTGGGGTCAGTATGTATCTGCGTTTTAACGCTAATTTAAATAAAATGATATTTTTTTACTGAAAAAAGCCTTGGGACAGTTATCTTTTGATAAAGGAATCTTTTGCATATAATTGCCTGAGAACTGGGGCGAGCCCCTTAGGCTTAACTAAGTTGGAAATCAGATGTGGACTCCCAATTGATGTATAATAACTTCTATCATAGAGTCCTAATATTATACTATCATGGTGTCATCTTGGTGATGTCAACAGAGGCAATATGGTAGATCCAATAAACACTAAGAAGCTTTTTTTCATTTGTTTGTTTTTAGGACACATTTTCATAAAAAGTACAGCAAGAGAATGTTGGGTATTTTCATGAGACTTTCATATAGGTCTGCACAGTTGTGAATACACAAGACCATCCTATTAAACATTTCAATCAGTTTTATTACATACTTTGTTAATTCTTACCGTGTTTTTGTGGAGGTGCACTGGGATGAACCATTTGTACAGTTTGTTCTTCTTGAATATTCGGCATGTTGTGATATAAAGACTCCTCATCATAGGGGTATGGAGTATTCATCTGCAATGGAAAATAAAATGACACAAATGACTATGTTTGTGTGCCAGTGGTAGGGAAATTTGATTGTAAAAGAGCTGCATAATATGTTGGTGCTAATTAAATATAGGATAGAAGTAGGAGCAAATATGGAAACGGCTCAATTTTTGACAGTAGTTTCAATACCATGAAAACTTTTGGCATTACAGTATCAATCAATCCTCCTATGGGAAATTTTTCAGAAGATGTTTTTCCTGCAAGTATCATAATAATGAAGTGTCCAGTAGCCTTACAGGCCTTGGGTCCACCCTACCACTGATAGTTAAAAATTAATCCACTCAATTATGGCCCAAAGTCCAAATGAACACTACATAAAAATGACAAGAAGCCTTCCAGACATGGAATGGGGGAATCTCTGTTTTTTTTCTTTTGCCTCCATGTGTCATCAGTCATAATCTACACAACTAAATACATTTGATACATTTTAATACAATTATATATGACCCATATCACAGGAATGTGTATGACATATGGTAAACCTTTTCCATCGGTTTTACCCCCTAGAGAGTAAAAGCTAACTTGAAGAAGAATTTGTAGTTATTAGAAATCACTTCTGATATCTGACTATCCAAATAACCTTCCAGCAAAAGAAGAATAGGGCAGATTCACTTACCACATGATCCCTCCAAGTGCAGCCTGTTGGGTCTCCATGTGAATATGTAAAACGGTTCTCACTGGTTCTCAGTGGAGAGTAGGGACTGAGAAAGGTGATGTAACTCTTACACTCTGCAGATACGTATATAGATTATTTCAAGATCTTTGCATTCACGCAAGTCATATATAAGGACGTGTGTCAGTAATGATAACATATTTTTCAACTCAAGTGGTACTCAAAACTAAGTTAGGCTTAGGAAAGGGGTTTACCTTGTGATCACTCTGCATATATTTGGCATAGATGCTGAGTATACAGTGGCACAGCAACCTTGTAACTTCAGAATGAATACTTAAAGGGATACTGTCATGGAAAAACATGTTTTTTCCAAAACACATCAGTAAATAGTGCTGATCCAGCAGAATTCTGCACTGAAATCCATTTCTCAAAAGAGCAAACAGATTTTTTTATATTCAATTTTCAAATCTGACATGGGGCTAGAGATTTTGTCAGTTTCCCAGCTGCCCCAGTCATGTGACTTGTGCCTGCACTTTGGATGGAATTACTTTCTGGCAGGCTGTTATTTCTCCTACTTAATGTAACTGAATCAGTCTCAGTGGGACTTGGCTTTTACTATTAAGTGCTGTTCTTAGATCTTCCAGGGAGCTGTTATCTTGTGTTAGGGAGCTGCTATCTTGTTACCTTCCCATTGTTCTGTTGTTAGGCTGCTGGGGACGGTGATATCACTCCAACTTGCAGTATAGAAGTAAAGAGTGATTGAAGTTTATCAGAGCACAAGTCACATGACTGGAGGCAGCTGGAAAATTGACAATATGTCTAGCCCCATGTCAGATTTCAAAATTGAATATAACAAAATCTGTTTGCTCTTTAAAAAATGGATTTCAGTGCAGAATTCTGCTGGAGCAGCACTATTAAATGATGCGTTTTAATAAAAACATGTTTTCCCATGACAGTATCCCTTCAACAAAAATGAAGGTTTCAGCACCAGTTTAATTTGATCTCTGAATTTCTGTATACTGTTAACTAAATCCTGCAGATGCCACAAGAGCTACTTTACATTGATTTTTTATTTTATTATTAATATTTTATTATTAATACATTGTATATATATGGTATAATTACTTGTTGCCTTGTTTTGTTTGCCCAATTGGTAATGGTTCAACTTGCAGTTTCTGCCTTTCATGACACTGCGTTATACATCTGATACCTTCCTTTCCCCTGCCATGATAGTTAGAGGAAATACTTTGCAATTGCAAGTAAAAAGCACAATGTTTTCTTAAAATAATTACTCTGCTGAATCAGACCTGACAGATTGCATACCCTTGTATTAATCCTCAGTTCTCTGTATGTGTGCAGAGTTGAACTAAAATGCTAAAATATCTTTATTTTATATACAGATCAGTCACAGTATGAGTTTAACAAGGGGCTATATAGTTCTGTAGTGTTTTCAGTATAAAAATATAAAAGTGTTCCTGTTTGCAATACTAAGGCATGTAGGTGACTATCATACAATCCATTCCTGTAATTGAGGGGGGTACCAGTGAGCAGGGTTGGGGGATTATGCAGGGATCCATTGTTTAGCGAAAGACTCAACTACCGTATATACTCGAGTATAAGACGAGTTTTTCAGCATCCAAAATGTGCTGAAAAAGTCTACCTTGGCTTATACTCGAGTCGCGGGCAGTAGCTGAGATTGCAGTCACTTTTAATCATTCCTATACCAACAGTTCGCTTGGGGAGAGACTGCTATATCACACAGCACCCTCTGTTGGTTATATGAAAGAATAACAGTGACTGCAATATCACACAGCACCCTCTGTTGGTTATATGAAAGAATAACAGTGACTGCAATATCACACAGCACCCTCTGCACATGGTAGTGGGACAGTGGGACAATGCACACAGTAATCCGTTTGGCAATTCTCTGTCACCATCAACTTTGCAAAGAAGTCTGGTTGATCGCTGGGGGGGTCGATTTGGCGGAATGTGCGCTGCTGGGAGACAGGGCTGTAGTTGTGTCTAGGCTTATACACGAGTCAATAAGTTTTCCCAGTTTTAGTAGGTAAAATTAGGTACCTCTGCTTATACTCGGGTCGGCTTATACTTGAGTATATACGGTAAGTAAAGTTTTCTTTGTAATGATTATTATTACTGCTCCAAGAGATTATTAGTGGTTTAAAGGGATAAAATGAAGACTTCTGCTTGGAAGGAAAGCTACCAAGGTACTTTATTGCCAATTGATTATCCACAACAGTGCAAGCTAGAACGGCATTTTTATTCTTTAGAATGCTTTTCCATACCTGAATAAACAGCTCTAGACACTGTCTTTGTTTGTTTAGGATGACAGCTGCCATATTAGTTTGCTGTGACACCACTTCCTGCCTGAGTCTCTTCCTGCTCGCTCATAGCTCTGAGCTCAGATTACAGCAGGGAGGGGAGGGGGAGAGGAGCAAATTGAGCATGCTCAAGCCCAAACCCTGGAGGTCTAACTGCTATTTTCTATTATATGAAATCATATCTTTTCATTTAAAGTGATCAGGTTATGCTGCTCAGACAGGGGACCAGTCAGGGGACCCATAGGTTAAGAATTTCTGAACTAACATCTAGCAATGAGATTTCTTGCATTCACTTTTCATTTTGTTTTGTGTAGAAATAACAGTAAAACTGCAAAAAAACAGCCTTTGTGTTTATTACCTTCTGGAGTCTGTAGCTCAACGGAATTTTCATGTAACACTTCCAGAAAATCTTCATATGCTTCTCCGAATAAATCATGTTCTTGACCATTCTAAAAAAAAAGTAATTTGTAGTTTGAAGCTATTCTATAATTACCTTTAGTCTACTAAAAAATGTATTTAAACTTTAATCAAACCCAAAAGGATTGTTTTGCCTCTAGTAAGGATTCATCATATCTATAGTGGAATTCAAGTACAAGATACTGTTTTATTTTTACAAAGAAAGAGAAAATAATTTTTAATTATAAAAATGGCCTTCACATACTGTAATTCTGAGCTTTCTGGATAACGGGTTTCCAGACAATGGATCCCATACCTGTACTACAAAGTTTGTTTTTAAAATAGATATGTATTTGGAGCTCTCACTGATATAAACTAGGAATGGTTTTATTATTATTAGTAGTATTATAAACGGTAAAATCAAAAAATTTGTATATTTGCAATTGGCTTTTGTTTATTTTATTGCACAAAAATGTCAGTTATCTGTTTTGATTTCCTCACAGCAGAAGAAACACCAAAAAATGTTACAGGAGCCTCGACTTCGTCTCTAGGGACGACTACCTCCTATATAACGAATCTGCATAAGCTTGTAACTACCGTAGACAAAGAAACCAATGTAAAATGAAAAAATTGTCGCAGAGACAAAAAAGTAACCAGAAGAAAAAAACGCCATTAGACTTTAATGCATTTGGGCAAAAAAGTCACAGAGACAAAAAAAAATCGCCAAGACAAAATTATCGCTGAGACCAGTGGCGGGCCAAGCCAACTAGGCGACCTGGGTGGCCACCGCGCTCCCCTCCACGATCTCCTCTGTGCTCCCCTCGGGATCGCTCGCGCGGACGTGCACGCTCCTGAAACCATTGTGCGCACACATGCGCACAACGCCGGAGGGGAGAGTGTCACAGCGCTGGAGGCAGAGCAAAGCACGGTGAGAGGTGGGGAAAGTGACTGAGGGGAGGGGAGGGAGGCGGGGGAAAGTGACTGGGGAGATGGGGTAAAGCGCTTGCGGGGAGGAGCAGCGAACATGGACTAGGGGTAGGCAAAAGTCAGGTACCTGCCCAGCGCCCACTCTAGGCAGGTGCCTCTTCTGCCTACCCCTAGTTCCGGCCCTGGCTGAGACAAAAAAGTCACCATAAGAAAAAATGCCCACTGACTTTACTGCATTTGGAGTGAGAAAACAATTGTCATGTGCGTGAAATATTGTTGTGCGTAAAAAAAAAAATTGACGCCCATTAACTTCAATGTGTTTTGCAAATTTTTCACTGTTTCTCAAATTTTTTCGGAGTTTCGCGAAATTTTCAGCAAACAGAACAGATTTGCTCATCACTAATAGTGAGATTTCACTAGAACTGTCACTGTCTGTGTTACCAGCACCACAAACAAAATCCTAGACAATATGTATATTTATTTACAGAGATCTTGTTTGGAAGTGCAGCAACTTTCGGTTGCTAGAGTACAAATTACCCTAGCCACCAGGTAGTGCCTTGAATGACAGTTTGGAATATGAATATGGGAGGGCCTGGAGAGGAAAAGAAAGGGGAGCCAGAAGAGGAAATATTTCAAAAACTATAAAAAAAAATTAAGACCAGTTGAAAAGTTGCTCAGAATTGCCCATTCTATAATACACTAAGAGGCAGATGTAAAAAACATGAAAACATCTTATACAAAACTGCATCAAGTAAAATCTGTCCAGGTCCTATAAAAGTCAGTGGGAGCTGTGCTCATCTTATTGGCCCATTTTTAATCCATAACAGACATTTAGTGGTTTTGAGATTTTTTTTCCCTAGTAATTGTCAGTAAAACTCAAATGTTTAGAGGTTTTAGAGATAATAGTATTTTTTTTAGCACATTGTTCAGCATTCTTTTCCATTCCTACTTTTTAAAATCTGTACTTTTAATAAATTCCATGGCATTCGTAGATTTAGGGTAGGACTCCACGAGTGTTTTCGGCACAATCCGACGCGCTGTGACAAAACGCAGCGTCTGCATCCGACAGTCGTGTAGTGTCGGATCAATGCTGCGACGCCATGCAAACATTCTAGTACTTACCTTATTTTTGTCGCATGCGACAAGTCGCATGCATTTTGTCGCATCGCGTCAGAATGCGCCGAAAACACTTGTGGAGTTTCAAAACAAAAAAGTTATTTGACCAGCCATATTTTATATACTGAACTTATTGCACCAGCCTACAGTTTCTGCTTCTCAATAGCAGCAATGATCCAGGACTTCAAACTTGTCACAGGGGGTCACCATCTTCGAAAGTGTCTGCAACACTCACATGCTCAGTGGGCTCTGAGAAGCTGTTGAGAAGCTAAGCTTAGGGGTCGTTGAAAATTATCAAGCAGAAAATGAGGTTTGTCTGTTATATAAGCTGATGCTACAGGGCTGATTATTAAATTCTGATGCAAGTTGCACTAGTTTCAAAGCAGACATGTAGTAGTAGTTATCTGTATTAATTACTAATCAGCCTTTTACATGTATGGGACTTGTTATCCAAAATGATTGGGACCTTGGGTTTCCGGATAATGGATCTTTCTGCAATTTGGATCTTCATACCTGAAGTCTACTAGAAAATCATGTAAACATTATATAAACCCAATAGGCTGGTTTTGCTTCCCCTAAAGATTAATTATATTTTAGATTGAATCAAGTAAAAGGAACTGTTTTATTATTACAAAGAAAAAGGAAATCATTTTTAAAAAATTGGATTATTTGGATAAAATGTAGTCTATGGGAGATAGCCATTCCGTAATTCAGACCTTTCTGGATAACATGTTTCCTGATAATGGATTCCATACCTGTATTGTGACATTTCTATTCTAAGTGTACAGTATATTGTGAGTCAGTCCTTAAGCTCAGTAAGTGACAGCAGCACAGAGCATATGCAGTGAATCAGTAGAAAAGAAGATGGGGAGCTACTGGGGCATCTTTGGAGTAACTGATCTTTCCTGCTAAAGGGCTGTGGTTGCCTTGAGTTGGTACATAAGCCCAAATCATAATGTACAACATTTCTACCTACTTCTTTAGTTAAGCTTTAGTTCTCCTTTAAAGCAAGAGCATGACTATACATAATATATATTTACATAATATAAACATATTAATTAATGATTAATATTTCACCATGTTCTGTATAAATACTGTTCTTGGAGTGATCCAAAGTCCTTCCCATACAAAATCAAATGATAGAAATACTAAATGTAGTAAATAACAGAAATAACTAATTCTAAAATGCCAAATATGCCCCATATTGAGAAAAACAATAGATTTTAACTTACCATTATCAATACTCAGTGCAGCTCTCTACAATAAATATTCAAAGGAGAGTTTATAAGAATTCATGATTAAAATATTGCTTCTTAGAAAATCTGGCATTTTTTAAAAAATTGTCAATGTTAATTAGTCAGAATCTACAACAAATCATTTCAAAGTGAAGAAAGAATGAGAGATAGGCAACTGCCCCTGACAGAATCAAACTGTTTTACCTTTGTTGAAGGGTTCCATAAAGGGAAAAAAATTAGGTAGTTGATATTTAAGCAGTTCTCATTTTTCTACGTCACTGAAATGTAAATTGTAACACAAAAAGGCCTTTAACACTTTATGTTCCTTACAACCCATAAGCAAATGAGGATATTATGTTATGGTTAACCTCAGTTTCAATGGGGTTATCCTTAAAATGGTAAGTGCCCAGGTTTGCATGATCAGTCACAGAAGCTTAGCGCACACACTAATGACACACAGGGGCAGATTTATCAAGGGTCGAATTTCGAAGTTGAAAATACTTCGAAATTCGACCATCGAATTGAATTACTTCGACTTCGAATATCGAAGTGGAAGTTTTTTTTCATTGAATTTGGCCATTTGCGGTCAAAGTAAAATCTTTCGATCGAACGATTAAATCCTTCGAACCGAACGATTCGAAGGATTTCAGCCGAACGATCGAACGATTTTTCTTCAAATTCTAAAAACTTAGAAAACTGCTCTAGAAGGTCCCCATAGGCTAATATAGCACTTCGGCAGGTTTAATTTGGCAAAGTATTGAAGTCGAAGTTTTTTTTAAAGAGACAGTACTTCGATTATCGAATGGTAGAATATTCTAACTATTTTACTTTGAATCGAATTCAAAGTCGTAGTATCCTATTCGATGGTCGAAGTATCCAAAAAATTACTTCGAATTTTAATTTTTTTACTTTGAAAATTCCCTCGACCCTTGATAAATCTGCCCCACAATGTTGCTTACACGTGAAACAATTTTGATCAGTTATCTATGCAATATCTAATTAATATACTACCTAATTTTTCCCTGTAGTTGATGTCTAGTTGACGCTGATGCCTCAAGCCCTACATATAGTCACTTTTTATTTACAACTACTCTTGTGTCAGCCCACGTTTGCCTGAAATTTCCATTATTTGATTATGTTCAGGATCAGGACAGTTGGTTACAATAGGAAGATTTTGTGCAGGGGTCAACCTGCCACATTTGAAATGGTGCAGGATCTAAATTTCCCAAGCAAACTTAGGTTTCTATGATTTGCTCTCCATACAAATTATTGGGGAGTCTGTTAGCTTACTACATGCCATTGCTGTGTTTAATGCACCACAATAACAGAGATGTCATAAAAAGATGCATGAACCTTTTGGGCAGTCTTAAGGGTTTGCTCTGCTATTTTAAATTTAGGGGGTTATTTATCAAAGTCCGAATTGATCAATATTTTCTGCTACAAACAAATCCGCTCAAGTTATTTACGCTTATTTATTATTACATATTCCCGAAAATTTGCTTTGCTCCAAAAAAACATTTTTCACCCAATTTGCATGATTTTTTTGAATTTTTCACCCGAAAAATCAGATTTTTGCACGAAACCCAGCGCACATCAAAAAATCATTGGGACTTCTGTCATTGACTTATATGCAACCTCGACAGGTCTGAGATGCTAGATTTTCTGATTCTGACTTTTCCATCCTCAGGGATTTTTGCATTTGTAGTTTAGTAAATTGCCCCCTAAAACTTACATTTGTTTACTGAAAATGTTATCCCAGTGCCAATCTTTTTGCTGCACCATGATGGAATATTTTATGTGAATTGATCAGTATACTCCCTTTTTAGCCTGAATTCAGTAAATAGGAGTGAACATACTATTTGGTAATTGAAAAATCGATGGTTTTTGTTGTTTCTTGGGCTAAACAGGGACATTCAAGCTACCCCATATATGATTCTTGCGAGGCAGATGGACTACCAGAACACAGATAAACAAAAGTCCATTAGCCCACACACTATTCATAGAACTCAATGAAAAGGGGTGGGGGGAGTATACTGCATATAAGAAGTAGCGATGGGCGAAAAATTTGCGAAATGTCACCGGCGTCTCGTTTTTGACGCCGGGAGAATTTTCGCGGCCGTTTCGCAAATTTATTCGCCGGAGGCGAATATCGCAAATTTGACACGAATTCGCGTCTAGCCCATCACTAATAAAAAGTTAAGTAAGATAAATATAGAATATAGATAGTTATCCTCCAGGACAATTTAACAAGCACAAAAGTGTAGTTTTATGAACACCAAGCACTCAAATCCACTCACTGAACTATAAAAAATTCAGGAATAGATTGTTGTAATTCCCCCAACTTTATCTTTTCAAGAATGTGGCTTACCTAATTATAAAAGGGTCCAGTACCAAACTACAAAAAGTCCAAACCTTTTATAACTTCATTTTAATGAATAAAGAAGACATTCTGAATGTAAATGGCACCTCTGTATTACAACACAGTACACATACACAAATCATTGTTTTAATACACATGTATTGGATGGCTTTTGTTATGCATGGGCATTTTTCATCTTTCACTCAGAAGACCAAATAGCAAAGATATCTCCCTACACCATCAAAATACAGACTATGAAATGAAAATAAATGATACGCCAGTCTGCCCACAAAGTGGCTGAGCTGATCAGAAGTTCCAACATTAGGCTTATTGTTATAGTTTGTTTGCAACTATCCGCTTTTACAATGATGTTAGTGTCATTCATGCAGGTGTCTTTGTCTGACATCACAGTGTTGAACTGCATTAAATATTGTACTTCTAATACTCCAGGTGGTCAGTCTCATTTAACTTCATACTGTATTTATCCCTGCATGTGACTGCTCCAGACAGTTTTAATTCAATTGTTTATGTGTAACTGCAGTCCATAATAATACATATTAAACAGTATCTGTTCCACTATTGTAAACATTATAAACACAGCTCGCAAATGTGTACTTACCTTGGAAACTCTATGCTTTTAACAAAAGATTTTTCTTTATCAATAAGGAGGCTCATGTGTACTGCAATGTCACATACAGTTTAGAACCAGTTACATTTAGGAAGTGCATGATCTGGGGATTTTAGAAAAAATAACTTGTTCTTCTTCCACGTGCCAGTAGACACATCCCAGTATTACATATAGTTATGCAAAAAAACATACACAGGTACTTGGTAAATATCCAACAAACACATACAAATGGGATGCTTTTTAGTGTGTTCCAATGAATATATTATAATGGGTTTTCTTGTTTAAATGAAATGTTAACCTTTAAAAAAGACTCATGAAAAATTGTCCAAAGTGGCTATTCTAAGCGCGTTTGCCATTTACATTTGTTTTTTTTGTTTTTTTAAATACAGGTATGAGACCTGATATCCAGCATGCAGCGACCTGTTGTTTTCAGGATGACGGATCTTCTTGTAATGTGGAAGTCTAAATATAATGTAAACATAACCCAGATAGGCTGGTTTTGCATCCAATAAGGATTAATTATATCTTAGTTTTATTATTACACAGAAAAAGGAAATCATCATGGGGATCTGATGTGTAAAAAGCATTGGGCAAATACTTTTATGGCAAAATTTAAGCTTGCAAAGACAATGTTAAAATAATGAAAAAAAGTAACATTTCTGGTGTCAGTATCTCTTTAAGCCTCTCCACATAGTTAACTTGTGGGCTGTTTCTTTTCATTTAGCTGCCAGAGCCTTCCAAGTGTATAATAAAAGCAGCCTGAGAAGCTTGTGCTCAGCATCGGACTGGGGGGTGCTGGGCCCACCGAGGCCACCACATCTGGGCCCCCCACCACCACCCCCGGAGCCCCTTTCCCCAGCCGCAAATCTCCCTCTGTTCCGCTTACTACCCCTTCCGGTGGGGGGTTGGGTAGGTCATGAAGAAGACCAGGAGCTGCAGGCTGTTAAGAGTGGGTCTGGGCTGGTGGGGCCAACGACCCTGCTTGTGTTTGTTTCTATTGGGGATATGCTGATAAAGACAAACTAGCAGGCACATCTCTTCAGTACACAGACATGGAAAAGAGATACATTGATGGAAAATATAAGCAAATTCAGGTAATTTATGATGTCCCAGTCCCATATTGAAATGTGTTTATTTTGAGGGTTAGAGTGTTTTTGAAATCCTGACCATATAATTACTCAAATAAAAGTAAACAGCTTATTTTGTGTTCATTGTATTATAGATCTGAAATACATTGGTCCGTCTCAATAAATTTTGTCTTTTAAAGTGTATTCATGTGTATCCAAGATAACATAAAACTAAAGTGGCCACTAAGTCTTTATACTTGCAGGCTATGAGGAAGTATCAAGCTGGTTAACTTTGTTATGTTCTTCCTCTTTTTTTTTGAACTCCCCATTCTTAGAAGTGAAAATGGCAATAAAACATTGTAAATGTGACCTTCCTTTAGAGTTTCACTGACTGACTGGCTTTGAAAGAGTTGCAGGTTAAAGGATTTTATTATATGTAATCATGCCTTTGCATTTACAGGGTTGGATTTGAAATCTATCAACTATAACAATAAAGTGAAACCTGAAAACCCACAATTATTCCATTTACATTGAAATGACGTTGATTATCTAACACGGACTGGCACACAACTCATTGTTTAAGCTTTCGTTGTTGTTTTAGGGAAATGTAAAATGGATTCTACAATATGTCATCTGCTGCAGAATTCTTTCGCAAAATGGTTGGAGGGGACGTTTACCTACTCTCTAAAGTGGTGAACTCAAACTGAATAAGAGGTTTCTACAAAGGAGTCAGTCAAGCAAGCCCGGACTGGCAATCTGTTGGTTCTGGCAAATGCCAGAGGGGCTGCTATAAGGTGCCATAGAAAGTCAGTATTTAGTGGGCTGGTGGAGGCTGATTGGGCCTCTGTGTACCTGAAATGCCAGGGCCTATTTTAATTCTCAGTCCGGACCTGCAGTCAAGTCATCCAAATTAAGAGAGAAAGGGAATGTAGATGAGAATATTTAGAGAACATTTATGGAATCTTTAAAAAACACACAGAACATTTTAAAAACTGGAATATCATTTTGCCCATTTACACTCGTTTGACATACCAGGTACAAACCAAACGTATGAATTGTAAAAGATTTTGAGATAGATGTGAAGCAAATAGACTGATGGATCCTGTTGAGCAATTGCATTTATATTAGGGAATAAAATATTATTGGCCAGAGATGCACCCTTTGTATACCCTCAAATCAATCAAAGGGCTGCTGTTTGTAATTAATAAGGCAACTGTTGGTCCATATCCTTCTGTAGCTTTACATCTGTCCCTTTTACAATAAAACCAGGCACCAAAATGGAAACCACATTTGCCTGCATTTGTAACATAGCATGTAACATTTTTGTACATTTCAGGAAAGGCCCCTTCACCCATACTTTTTAAAGTGTGTATAATCTCAGTATCTAATGGGCTATTCCCCATAAAATTGTTTGATGAGTTTTGAAGAACGATTCACAGAACCATGAATGGAAGATACTATAGTTTTCTTTAACTTATCTTTTATATGTACAATTTACAAAGACTCTTCACAAGAGCACGTCTCCTAGAAAGAGAAGGAAACAAACTACCTGAGGTACAATTGCCACTCAGTAAACACTCCAGCTATTTTGCTACACATGGTTTCAGCAGTATCTTGGTAAATCTATTTATATCTACTGTTCCCTTTCAGTAGCCTTATGATTTGATCAGTTGATGAACTCTATTCCTGTTTTGCAGATTCAAGCAAAGAAGGCGATTTCACCCCCTGTTCTCTTACTGGATTTCACCCCAGTAGTAATCAAACACAAATGTTTTTAATTTTGTAATTTGCATGATACCTAAACCACCAACAGAACTTAAAGCATTCCATACTTCCTCTTGGCAAGATGGTTAACTAAACAGTAATACTGACCATTTATAAATGTTACCTGTGTCTTTTCTAGGTAAGTAAATAAATATGTTCCTTGTTCAACCCCACCAAGCATTGCTGGCAATCAGAAGCCTATCAACAATATTTTTAATATATATTACTAATATTATAAGTTGGAATTAATTCTGTTTATTAAAGAGTAAAAACAAAACATCATAGTTTACCAGAGGAATATTTCACAACTATATTTTAACCTCAACACTGACCCTGATGACCAGAAAGTTGCAAGCAGAGAAGTTAATATAAAGGTGAAATGAGGCTGCTTAATTCCAGTCTATATTTCACTGCTGCCATATCCCATTGAATTAAACTTGGTCCCACAATCTCAATTTTCTAACGGCAGCTTCCTGTATGTCTTCTACTCCATCCAGACCCCTAATATCCTACACTGCTTTACACAGCAGAGCTTCAATGAGCAAGGATCTTCTGTCTATATCAGTTGCACGCTCCTTATACAGTTGTGTTGCAACCTTCTCTGTGACTTTCTAACATGCTAATGGTCTGCTTAAACTGTGCAGCTCACAATGCCGTACATTTTGCCATTAAGATGCTGATTAACTATGACTTTCCAAACTGAGGTGCCCTAACAGAGGCTTTCTTTGCTGTATTCTAATGCTGGCCCAACTTTAACTGGTTTAGTGTGTGTTTATTAGTTAGCAACAGGGACATTTGTAGTGTAAGGGGTAGAGAAAATGTAATAAATATATTTTATGTAAATTATTATCATTGCTAAAAATCACCTTTAGGAGGTTCTAGAGAAGGTTCTCCTTTTTTACATTTAAGAGGGGAATCAACTAGCTAATCTATATAAAGGGGAGAGCAGTTTTTCTTTTATTATAGATTAGCAAGGGGTAAGGAGGGGGCTGGCACCTCTGCATTACTGTGCCAGTCTATGTATAGGGAGCTGGGACTAGATAGGTCCTATTGCCACATAAAGGACACCCAGAATACAAGCTGTCATTTGTGGCAGCCAAGCAGCCTGGTAATCCTTGTACAGTTTTCATGATATTATTCTTGAACAAACTGAAACTGGAGAAGCTCTGCTACTGAGTCTTTTTTCCCCAACCATGAAAAAGCTTTTGAACACATCTGTCACGGCCGGCACCCAATACCAGAACAAATGCCAAGGACCCTGGTCTCGGCTTGGCTTCACCAGTAGTGTGACCACCTTTGGGCTTCGGGAGGAGCCCTCAACTTACTTGGGTGCCACCTGGACTTAACGAGGGGTACAAGGCGAGGAGTTCTGGCAGGCAAAGGGGCACGACCGGATAGCAAGAGTCTTTGGGCAGAAGGTCAAGGACAAGGCGTCAGGTGGAAACGGAACCGACCGGATCAGGACAGGCAGATAACAGAATCGTCAGGCAGGCAAGGGGTCAAAACCAGATAATCAGACAGACTGATAAGGCAGAAGGATGGTCAGACAGGCTGGGTCGAGGCAAGCGGATATCAGAATCGTCAGGCAGGCAAGGGTGAAACCAGGTTGTCAATCAAAGGGTTAAGCAGGAATCATTTTCATAGGCAGGCAAGGGTCAGAATACAGAATGCAGAGTAGTCAGGAACAGGCAGGGTCAAACACGGATAATCAGTCAGGATAGCAAATTCAGGAACAGGTAGCAAAAGCTCAGGAAACCTCAGGATATGATCCTATAACAGGCATTGGCTACAGGTCTGAATGGGCCTTACATAGGGATCCAATTGGCGCCAAAACATACGCAATTTTGCGCCGTTGCGCGCTGGCGCAATCACGCCAGCGCGCCTGCGCCTTTAAGAGGCGCGCAGGCGCGCGTCCTAGTAATCAAAGATGGTGCCAGCAAGGGCAGGATAGGAGCGGCGCAGCGGGCGTCCACGCGGCGTGGACCCCGCTGCCCACTAGACCACCAGGGTAAGTTTCTTACAACATCTTTCAGACATGGGAAAAAATTTGGTGTCGTTGTTCCTGCAAACGCACTACTGGGATCTGAAGGATATGCTCAGTGTCCCACAATGTGCCTCTGTACAACCCAATATGCTAATGTACAGTGCAAGTCGTTTTTTTGGTGGTCCCAGACTCAATATATTATAGAGTATTTTCTCAGCAGAGTAGTAGCCCTGTCCAGCCACGAACCTTCCAAATCAGCTTAAAAATAAACTATGGAGAACCACAGCGAATTCATTGTATTTTTATTTCTCACAAAATGTTTCGGATATAAATATCCTTCATCAGGTGATTGATGAAGGATATTTTTGATGAAGGATATTTATATCCGAAACATGTTGTGAGAAATAAAAATACACTAAATTCGCTGTGGTTCTCCAGACTTTATTTTTAAGTTAATGTACAGTGCACAAGGGCAGAGCAATGTTTTTTTTAATCTCTAACATATTTCAAACCACATGGGCATTCAGCAACACAAGTCATATACTATATTGATACATAGGCGAAGGTCCTACTATGGCACCATTTTGTGGGTTAGAGTCAAATACAAGTTAAGGTTTTGAGGTTTAGGATCAGGTGCGGCTTGAGTTTTTTCCTGACCCGTACATCACTAAACACCATGGATTCTGTGGATGAAATGCTACATATTTTTTAGTTGCTTCATTTATTTTGCCATCACAGCACCTTTAAAAGGCGAGCATGAATGAATGATTCACTTTCACAGAAGTAGTGAGAATAGTTCACCAACCAATGGGAGCATGAGAGAAACTATACCAACAGCAAATGGAAAGAGAAAAATCTAACAAACTTTCAGAAATGTATTAATAAAAGTAGTTCTTCTTTTTTTAAGGACTTGAAACTTACTAGCGCAGCAATATCTAAGTGTACGCCCAAGTCTACAGTTTCTCACATATGAAGCAGATTTTTTGCATTGTTATTATTATTGTTTTTAACAACATACAAGAAGAGGGCCTTGCTCATAAGAGCTTGCAATCTAATATTTCTTCACAGTGAAAACACATTTATTGTTAGTTACCTTAATTATGCAATTGATATATTTATATTGTGGCATCGATGGACCTAACCATTAGGATATTGGTGATTATATTGCTGCAATGGGCTTGGGGAAACACAGAACCACTGGCAGTTGCTTCCTATTTTAGTGCATGGGAATCACTTTACATCTGGTACACCGGAATGAGTGCTTTAAAATAATGGTGGTATTATCATTCTCTTATGATGTGTTCCACAGGCTCAAGCACAGCAGATAGCAATGCCCAGATAAGGGATGGTTTATGGTGTTTTCATTATTACATTTTACCCGAGAAGAAAAGAAAATGGCAGATGTGTCAATGAATTAAAATTGAATTGATTTGATCTACACAACATACTTAACATATGGAATGTGAAATATATTTTTTTATTTCTGATACAAAGGGGGTTATTTATCAAAATACGAATTTATCTCATTATTTTCTGAACTATACTTCGACCACATCCACATGGGTTATTTCCCCTTATTTATCAATACATTTTCCTGAAAATGTATTTTACGGGGGGAAAAAAACAAAAAATTGGGAAATATTCAAATCAGACAATTTATTTTAATTTTCTGCCCAAAAACTCCCAAAACCACAAAATCTTCGGATTATTGCACGAAACCCAGCGCAGATCAGAATATCTTTGGGACTTCTTCCATTGACTTATATACAACCTCGGCAGGTATGAGATGCCGGATTTTCGGATTCAGACTTTTTCCATCCTCGGATATAATAAATCCTGAAAAAAAAATTTTCACTAAAAATTCGGATGTTATAGTAAAAAAAACCCTCAAATTTGGGTTCGAACTTTCAATCGAACTTTAATAAATAACCCCCAAAAAGTAATTAAACAAAAAAGGAGACATTGGTGGATTGCATAGGTATTAACTCCAAGTAGATTGGTAGGACCACCTTAGGCTTCAATTATAGCTGCAAGTCTTTTGGGTTAAGTCTCTGCCATCTTTGTCCTTTCTTCTTGGTGAAATTCCACATTCATACATACTATGCTCAGGTTGGATGGGAACAAGCCTTGGTTTTTAAGTGGACGGTCTTCATTAGATTTAGGTTCTAGTATTGTTCTTGGTATGTGTTTAAGGTCAACATCCTGAGATCAACCCCCACCCCAGTCTCAGGTCTCACACTCTGCTCACGATCATGACCAATTTTCCATTCCATGCCAATGAAATGCATCCACACAACATGATTCTTAGTTGGTAAGCAATGTTGGCTTTCTGCCAGACATAAATGGTTATTTACAATTCACAGGGTTGGTTGCAATCTTGCAAAATGCCCACAGTCATTATGCTGAAAAATGTGATTCATTAATTATTAAGTTAATTCAGCAAACGTGTGCCTAAAGAACCAGGCACAGATGGGATGTCAACCCTGAATGCTGGAACTGCACTTTTTCGGCCCACCCACTTTTACGTAGCTATCAAGTTGTTGATTAAACTGTGACAATAATCAGTGTTTCAACGCAACTTAGTCACTGCTACTTTTTGTATATCAATATTTTTGTCATTTAAAATTTACAATAAAACTTATATTTTGAAGTACAAATTTTAACAATATAAAAAACCAAAAATAAAACAATCAGAAGTCACTGCTGTGACTAATAAACAGAGCTGAACATACAGGACCAGAACTAGGGGTAAGCAGAAGGGGCACCTGCCTAGTGTGCAATGATGGGGGGGCCAGGCAGGTACCTGTTAAAGGGTCTTTTGCCTACCCCTAGTGCAAGTTCACTCCCCTCTGCCACTCTCCCCTCCTTTCTGCCTCTCTCCCCCTGCCGCTCACCTCTCTGGTACGGCACATGCGCGCCATTGGGTGGTCATGGTGGCCAGCCAATGTTGCCCAGTTGGCTTAACCAGCCATGTGAACATATTTTTTGCCTAATGTTTTAATCAGGAAAATAATTATGGTAGTTGCTATTTCTTGACCCGAACAGGGCAAAGAGTAAAACTGAAACTACTCCATATTTGATCCTTGCAAGGAAAATAATTTACCAGTGCCCAGATAATCCCCCTGCATAATGGACTTCTATTTCTCTGTGCTTGTGTCACATGACTTTTGTCATTTCTGGACTTTGTTGATTTACTAAGAAAGAGAAAAATTGCCAGTGCACGTTTTGCCTTTAAAAATAATTATTACAAAAAATGAGGTGTTAGTACCACACTTTGGCCAAAATATGTAAGCTCGCGTTCCACATCAAGGCCCCTCATTGTACGTGAGTCCTAAACTATTTGTGAGCATTCTACGTTTGCAGTGCTTTTAAAGGAACAGTTCAGTGTAAAAATAAAAACTGGGTAAATAGGCTGTGCAAAATAAAAAATGTTTCTAATATAGTTAGTTATGCTGGAGTGAGTGGATGTATAACATCTTTGGCTAACTAACTATATTAAAAGCATTTTTTATTTTGCACAGCCTATCTATTTATCCAGTTTTTATTTTTACACTGAACAATTCCTTGGAAATCAAGTCCACCAGCAACCAATGTGACTGAGTAGTAAGACCATTGGAAGACTTATTTTTCTCAAAGTTGTACATCAAGAGGAGCTCACAATATGAGCCAAATGCTGATATAAAAAGGTTGTATGTGTCTGTATGCAAGATCAGTCAAATATCTACCAGTCTTCCAATACTGTATGTTGATTTTCAGCATATTATGTGTTTGTATCAATGAGAAATATTAGAATGTGGGAAAATGAGAAGCTGCTAATGCCACAAAATAACCCCTGCCCTTTTGTTACAAAGCCTGAAAGAATATGTTTGACAAATAGTCATAGAAATTTACCACAACACTTAGCATTCCAAAAAATCAGTTCAGGGAACAAAGAAAGAATGATAAAAGTATATCTTTCATGCAAATAGGTGGCAGCTGCGAGTGGTAATATGAAAATGTGACACGTCTTTATTCAATGTATATTGTGGCTTTAGGGGAATACAGAATGGAACTGGCTAAATGCAAAGAAAGTTTTCTCATTCAGCAAACACTACTAGTGCATGTGATGAGGTTGGACCTGAAGAAACTAATACAAAGGGTATTTTAAATAAGACCATGTGATTTAGGAATCCCTTTAAGCATCCAATTGCATCAATGCATGTTAACTGGCACAGTGCTTCCATCCAGTATCATTGTACCATAATAAAGCCAATGTGGGTACTGTAAGGGTGGGTGACCACAGTGCTGGGCTTGGGATATTTATCTTTCTTTTACTGAAAGGGACATGAGCCTTTAGTTATTGTGTTGTTCTAGACCAGTGG
This sequence comes from Xenopus laevis, assembly GCF_017654675.1. Classification (NCBI taxonomy): domain Eukaryota; kingdom Metazoa; phylum Chordata; class Amphibia; order Anura; family Pipidae; genus Xenopus; species Xenopus laevis. The sequence goes on from NC_054376.1 coordinate 98,309,795, forward strand.
TCCCCAACCAGTAGCTTGTGAGCAACATGTTCTTCATCAACCCATTGGATGTTGCTCCCAGTAGCCTCAAAGCAAGTGCTTATTTTTTAAATCCTAGCCTTGGCAGTGACCTATCTAGATGTTGCTGGGACCCACAGCAAATTATTTTTCAGGGCCCCAAACTGTCTAGAGGTTGACCTCTTTTAGCAATATTTATTGAAGTTGTATTTTATTAGGGCCTAATGAGGCTGAGGCTTCCTCTGTAGTTACGCCCCTTCCTGGAGGCAAGTTTTGGTTGCATAAGAACTAGGTGTACTGCCAAACAGAACCCCCTGTAGGTTGCCAGTCCACATAGGGGCTACCAAATAGCCAATCACATCCCTTATTTGGCACCCAAGCAACTTTTTGAATACTTGTGTTGCTCCCCAACTCTTTTTGCAGCTGACTATTGCTCATATGTAAAAAAAGGGTTTGAGACCCCTGTTCTAGACAAATGCTGCTAAGCCACATTGCACTACATTCAATACACTGGTTATACTGATAACACCTAGATGACTCAAATAGCACTATTCAAGGTAATTCTCACTGGTGGTTACTATTGCATTTGTAACTATGCTTATAATGCCACCTTTTTAGGGCACCTTTTTAGAAGTACTCTAATCTCACAAAGGGGTGTACTATATTTATGTAAAAATACTGCACTATATGAGAATCATTTTCTTGCCCCTTTGTTTGTCTATACCTCGTGCTGGATGAGCGCTGGTTTCCTTCCGTAACTCTGAATTGGATTTCTATACAAGTCTGAGGGAGAACAGACCTCTTTGGGAACCGGCAGAGGGAGCGAACCACCAAAACCTTTGATATCCTTTATTACTGTGTTATATATGCTTATAATGCCTACCTCGGGGGAACTAGCAGTTGAGCAAAAGAACAAGTTTTGGAATAATATATGTCCCCAATGGTGAAAAAGGCTATATTATGGCAGGCACATATAAAGCAGAAACTAAGAAAATGAATGTAGAATAAAGTTATTATATCTGTATTTAGGCAGACTACCAATGGCAATATATTTACATTCTGTTTCTATATTTCCAAACACTCAGAATGACTTATAAGTACCCAGTGACAAAAAGCAAACATATTCTATAAAGAGTAAATAAAGAAAACAATAAGGTAAGTGTATGGAACAAACATGATTAAATGCCAGTGATTGCAATGCAGTGCTTCCTCTTTTTATGTACCACACATATTTTTAAATGGCTAAACCACAAGCAGAAGTACACCAGTAATCTCAACCATCGTTTCTACAGAATCTACAGTTAAAATGGCAAATAGCCATTCTGTTGGGTAATTTATTTTCTTTGTGTAAAACACGATCACCTTCAAGGCACAATTACATTAGCCAACAATGTGGATCATATTTCCATTTTTAGTAACCCTTCTGTATTAAAGGGGAGTCTGTCACACAGTTTGTAAAGTCAATGGTTTCTTTTCAAATGTTTTATTATACAGGTATGGGATCCTTTATTATCTGCAATCTCCTTATTCAGAAAGCTCCAAATTACAGGAAGAGCACCTCCCATAGAGCTCATTTTACGCAAATAATTTAAATTTTAATGATTTCCTTTTTTCTTTAATAATTAAATAGTACCTTGTACTTGATGGTAACTTAGGTGCATGAATCCATATTGGTAACAAAACAATACTACTGGGTTTATTTAATGTTTAATTTAATGTTTACATTTTTTAGCAGGGATGGTGATCCAAATTACAGAAAAACCCCTTATCCAGAAAACATTGGTCCCATGCACTCTGTATAATATATTATATCCCCACTTTAATTCCCCTATTATCATTCCTCTTTCCAGTCTGAGATGTTTTACTTCTCTCTCTTGCAAGTGGAAAAGGAAATTATTTCCTATTTCAGCCCTTGCAGTATCTTCAAGGGTCACCTCTTTTCGACGTGAGCTCAATGAACAGAGCTGGTGCTGAACATAGTTTAAGAAAGTTAAACCAGTTTCACAGATAAAATTACCAGTCCATTGAAATGCCCCTGATAACAAGCTGTTCAAAGTCTAAGCTTAGGATTTATTTTTTCAAATAGAGGCACTCTAAACAGATTGTTCTGTTTATAAAAAGAATAGGGAGAAAGTTAACAAAATGTAAATGTTGATTTATTTTTAATTAAAAAAGAGGCAGAATGCATTTTCAACACAGATCCTATTTATTATGCTATTTTTTTAGCAAGGGTGTTCATGGTATATAGTTTTATGCTGCCATAAATCTTTTTGGTTATGGACTACCTTGAAAAATGTTGACGGTACCCCCCCACCTTGAAAAAGGTTGCATTATAGCGGACACAAACTCTACTGCAGTATTGCTCCACCCATACTGTATGTAGATGTACTACAACTTCCAGCATGTTTTAGTGTATTAAAAGAAAATACTGTATATAATAGCAGCTGGCAGAACAGGAAATCACATAACCTGAATGAAAGCAGATCAAGGAACCAGAGCAAAGTGTCCTTAATGCTGGCCTATACTTGTAATTCTAAATTATACCGTGTTTACAATGTATACAAATATATAGTTGCATATAATTGCTCTAGATGCACTGGATTTCTGTGCAGGAAAGTCCCACAAATTCCACAACATAACAAGCTTACTAGGCATAAATATGCAGCAACTGAACTATACACTGTTATCTATGTTATTCTGAGGAGCTCAAGCCCACGTATTACAGCAGAAAACAAAATATGAAGAAAAATGTCATATATGTGAAAATAAGTTTTTTTCATATATTTAAAATGTTTCCAATGATGGAAATTCATGCCTATAGCAGGCTTTTTTTACTTTACCAGTTCAATCCCACTTTTGAGAACTAACATCAATGCCCCCTCAGCACTAATAAGGTTACAGTTATTTGAAGACATTATTATTTCCTGTTCCATATATAGCACCAACACATTTCCACAGAACATTCATTCACATTATTCCCTGCCCCAAAGGAATATACAATCTAAGGTCCCTATCATATTCACTATGATCAGTGTAGTCAGAAACCAATTTACCTGCCTGAATGTTTTTGGAGGAAACCAACAGAGACACAGGGAAAACATTCACACTTAGGGGCACATTTACTAAGGGTCGAATATCGAGGGTTAATTACTTCGATTTAACGATCGAAGGAAAAATCGTTCGATCGAATGATTAAATCCTTCGAATCGAATGATTCGAAAGATTTTAATCCCTCGATTGAAGGATTTTCCTTTGATCAAAAAAAACTTAGAAAGCTTATGGGGAAGGTCCCCATGGGCTAAAATTGTTGCTCGGTAGGTTTAAAGTGCCGAAGTAGGTAGTCGAAGTTTTTTTAAAGTGACAGTACTTCAACTATCGAATGGTCGAACGATTTTTAGTTCGAAACGTTAGATTCAAAGCCGAAGTAGCCTATTCGACGGTCGAAGTACCCAAAAAAAACCTTTGAAATTCGAAGTTTTTTTACTTCGAATCCTTCACTCGAGCTAAGTAAATTTGCCCCTTACTGTAGCCCTTTGGTGGGCCTAACTCAGGATGCCAAGCATTGCAAGACAGAAGTACTACACAATTACCCACCGTGCTGCCAGGGCTTCATTACCCAAACAAGGCTTCAATGAAAGTCAAAATGGAAGATGACTAAAGGTGGCCGTACACAGGCTAATAAAAGCTGCCATCAGATCAAGTCGGTAGCTTATTGGCCTGTGTATGGGGCCCTTCAAGGGGCTTCCACAATCGGCATCTGGCCGAAAGTCAGCCAGATGTTGATCGGACGGGACTAAAAATCCTGTTGGATTGCGGCCGCATCAGTTCGTTACCCCTCGTTATGATCCGATCTTTGGTCCTTAGGGCCCACGAACGGATCAGCCCAACCTCCAGGTGGGCATATCGTGGAGAGATCTCTCTGTGTATGGCCACCATAAGAGAGGGCCTGAAAAGAAAAGTCAGCAGTCAAAAAATAAGATTAACAATAATCTACGATTTCTGAAAACCAGGAAGTTTTTTCAGCTGCATAATAGAAATAGGCAGACTAATAACTGAAAACACATAAAAAATAGATCAACTATTACTGTAGGTGCTTAGAATAGCTCGATCTGAGTTTTTAGCGGGCCTATTATCAATTCGGGGATATTATACTTGTGCAACAACTTTTGCCATTTATGTAATAAAATGCCAGTGCAGGTTAATGTATGTGGGTCAGACGAGTGGTCTAGTAAGGGAACGCGTAGGGGAACACAAATTGGCTATAAGGACAAAAAAAGTGGAGCAAGCTGTTGCAGCCCATTTTGTGGAAAAGTGCCACGGGGTACAGCAGCTACAGTATCAGATTGTGGATAATGAACCCAGTATGCGACGTGGGGTTGACCGAACCAAGGGGCTTCTTAAGAAAGAGGCCATGTGGATTAGGAGATTAGAAACCCTCACTCCCCAGGGATTAAATTAGGAATTCGATTTGCAAGCTATTTTCCGGGTTTAATTGTTTTCAATTGTTTTTAAAATCTTGTGTCTTACAGATACTTTAGAAGTTTGGCTAGCTTTTGGTTGTTGAGCCTTCTAAGAGTAAATGTAAAATAACCTTGTGACATTGTAACAAACCTGTTGATGATTGTAACAAATGTGTAACGAATTTGCCAGTAGATGTGGCAATATGTTTCTCTATAAAAAACTATTGTTTAGTGTTTGGTAAGCTTGAAAAAAGGCTCTGTGGAAACGTCGCTTATACAGTTCCTGCCAGTGGTCCAAATAAAGGCATTTTTATTCAAAGAAAATTTGCGGTGCTGTACTTCAAGGATTTTTTTTTTGCAAGAGAATTGGGAAGTGGCCATTCAGGTACGTGCACCAGGACTCTCAGGTGTAGAAAATTGGGAGCTGATTCAACTAACCAAGGAAATAAGCCTAACAGCCTGGGAAACAAAGAACTTTGTGCAAAAAGAAATGGGTTGCCATGGTAACACCCACAGACTCGGTTATTGTGGACATTGGGAACCAGCTAAAGGCCATACACTATAAGATCCGCTCGTTTAGCAAGGTTGGGCGATATCGGGTGGCTCCGAGCGTTCGGCCCTGGGGTCGCAGGACCACATCAACTAGCCTATGCAGTCCTGGATCGTAGAAAAAAATCAAACTTGAACGATCAATATCTGGCCAATTTTTGGCCTGATATCGATCGGGAGAACCCACTTTAATATTCATTTTATTTCCTGAAGTATTGACTACTGTAACGCTCTAGAAATGTACTAGGCTGTCACCACTCTTGTCCATAAAAAATGCTGTTGCCATGTTTGTACCCCTCAGCAACTGCTTTTCCTTTCCAGTGCCACTCTTTATACTGGCTTCCTCTACATTCCAAGATAAAATTCTAATGATCCTGACATTCACAGCAGTTCACAATTGTGCCCCACTCTATATCTCTGAACTTATATCCAATTATTCTAAAACTGCTCATTAAAGGGGAACTATCGCAAAAATGAAAATGTCAACCATAAGCTTTATCATACTGAAATAAGAAATTCTCTTAATATAATAAATGATAAATTCTGAACCGTTCCTGAAATATTCAAATTCACTCTCCCCCTCTCAGCATTTGCGCCTCTTCATTCTCTCTTCATGCAGGACTTGGGAGTCTGATTCTGAATGACTGAGCCAATATAACTTTTAGGGGGGACTCCTTTTTCCTAGAAGATTTATTAGAGCTCTTTCTATTCATATCACCAGAAATCCTGTCTCTCTACATGCAGAATTTGTGCCAAAGTCAGTTATTTTGTTTGATTATGTTTGATACATCTGATAGGAAAGGAAAACCCCCCTTAAGATATATTGGATATAGCTCTCAATGAAAATCAGACACCAAACTCCTGCAAGAACAGAGAATGAAGAGAAACAGATGCTGATAGGGGGATAGTGAATGTAAACTTGAATATTTCAGAAACGGTACAGAATTTTTAATTGATTTTTAATTGATTTCAGTATGATGAAGCGTATATTAAATTTTCATTTTCATGATAGTTCCCCTTTAAGCACTTTTATTGCTCTACTCCTCAGCTGCTTGTTCATAGAGATGCACCGAATCCTGGATTCAGTACAATTCAAGAAGGATTCATATTTGACCGAATACAAGAGTCTGGAGGAATGAAATGTAAACCCTTAAAACCACATGACATGCATGGACATTCTTTCCTTCTTCTGATCACAGCACCAGAGGCCACCACTTCAGACTAGAGGAAAATAACTTTCATTTGAAGCAACGTAGGGGGTTCTTCACAGTCAGGACAGTGAGGTTGTGGAATGCACTGCCGGGTGATGTTGTGATGCTGATTCTGTTAATGCCTTTAAGAATAGCTTGGATGATTTCTTGGACAGATATAATATCAAAGGCTATTGTGATACTAAGCTCTATAGTTAGTATAGATATGGGTATATATATAATTTATGTGAGGGTAGGGAGGTGTATGTGTATGGATGCTGGGTTTTCATTTGGAGGGGTTGAACTTGATGGACTTTGTCTTTTTTCAACCTGATTTAACTATGTAAGTATGTTCCCTAATTAGCATATGTAAATTAGGGGTTGGATTCAGTCGAATCCTACCTGACAGATTTGGGGTTCTGCCAAATCCCAAAAATAAGGATTTGTGCATCCCTACTCATCTGTTCACAAACGTATTCATGACTTCCATTGGTTTAACCCTGGATCTAGAATTCCCTGCAACCTTCCTTTTAACTTCTTCCCCACCACCAGTCACCCAGTCTGTCCCCTGAGATCATGATCTCGCCCCTCACTGGCCAACACCCCAACATCAATGTTCCACCAGCCCCTTTGGCTTTTGCTGCAGTCAAAGTTGCTACCCCTATACTCAACACTGTTTTACTACCCATACCTCCCAAATGTCCCGTTTTCAGCGGGACAGTCCTTCTTTGACAGCTCAACCCGCAGACCCGTGTTTGTACTGACCGCAGACCCGAGTTGTCCCGGTTTTCTCTGCACTGAACAGCTAAAAAAAGAAACAATATTTCTAATTTAATTGGCTGTTGGCAAAGAGCCCAGAACAGCCGATGTTCAGATAAGGTACTTTTGTAATAATTTTGATATAAGCAAAAAAGTAATTGTAACAATTTAGATAACAGGTCCTTTGGGAGAAGTTAGACTCACAGTTTAAAGGGCAAATTCACCTATCACCTAGGCTGACAATGTGGAAACTGGCAGTAGAAGACAGGTTGTTTTAAACAACAATAGAGCAGCCTTCAGGCCCTTGTGTTGTACTTGAAATGCCAGGACCTCTTCTCTGGCCAGACACCACTGGTATAAAGTATAAACCCATATCTTATCTCTTTCAGTTCTCTCAGGTAACATAATAAAAGCAATGTGATCTTATCTCTGACAGAAATGAGAATTGCCTTTGAGTACTGGTAGAGGCAGGTGTCCAACAGGATATTCCAGTCCTGCAGGTAACTGACCGCATTCCTGCGCAAGCGCATTCGTGCAACAGATTCCGCAAACTGAAAAAAAAGCTTCGCCCGACACTCATCTATTGTTTCAGCTCACTAATATTAAAGAGGAAATATTGGCAGCCTACTAATGTTACTCAGGACAGCGGAACCGTGTTTCGGTTCTATTTTTTTTCCTCTTATGTCGAATCTGGCGTTCCCGATAATAAGAGCTGAAGCTGTGTGACGGCCTGACAGAGTGACGTGGAGCTACTCGAGTCGCTTCCGGGTGTGAGACTTAAAGCAGCAGTAACAGCAACAGTAAAAGCTCCGGAACCGGCCACTCGAGCGCTTAAAATGGGTAAGGCTGGGCCTGGCGGTGCAGGAAGGTCTTGCCCGCGGGACCGGGGTGATTATGAGTTAAGGGCAGACACACAGGGTGTGAGAGGATTGCGGTGCACGTGACGTGTCTCTAGTTGCTGTTAATGTGCGTATCACAACGATGGAATGGTTAGTAGTTACCATAGGAGCTATTCGCAGTTCATAATCACTGGCCTGTGTGTGTTTGGGATCACTGTGTAAGGGATGAGTTAATATGGCACCGACATTTCTATTTCTGCAGTTTCCATTCATTTTCTGTGGCCCTTGTTTGTTCAGTCAGTGTAAGTCCCTGTGTGTTATAAATTCATGTAAAGCTCTGCCTAACTTGCTGGCACTATATCTATCCACCCATCCAATCATATCTCTCTCTATCCATGTCTATCTATCTTTCCATCTCTCTCTCTCTCTCTCTCTCTTTCTCTCTCTTTCTCTCTCTCTCTCTCCATATATCTGTCGCTCTCTCTATCCATCCATATATATATATATATATATATATATATATATATATATATATATATATAGTGAATAAAGTACCCCCTCTTGTAAAATATAAGAAGATTAGAAGTAAATTAGATTATATAGTGAATAAAGTACCCCCTCTTGTAAAATATAAGAAGATTAGAAGTAAATTAGATTATATAGTGAATAAAGTACCTCCTCTTGTAAAATATAAGGAGATTAGAAGTAACCTCGGAGTTCCATGACCTGTATAAAAACACTCATGTTTTTATATGGTCATGAAACTCCTCGGTAACTTATAATATCCTTATATTTTACAAGAGGAGGTACTTTATTCACTATATAATCGAATTTACTTCTAATCTCCTTATATTTTGCAACTGGGGTACTTTATTTATTATAATACACAAGTTTCAGTGAGTCATGTGACAGAAATGACATCAGAACTCACCGTTTATAACTGATGACATCAGAACTCACCGTTTATAAGGATATAATTTACAGGATATTCATGGATTTTATGTATTATATATACATACACACACACACACACGAGTCCAGAGAAAGCACTCACGGCATTGACCATCAGATGTATTTCGAATAAATATACTTTGAAATACATCAGATGGTCAATGCCGTGAGTGCTTTCTCTGGACTCGTATTGATTTATTGGTTAGCACCCGGCGAGAAACCCAATGATTGGTGAGTGCCGTTTGATCCCATACGGCACTATATATATATATATATATATATATATATATATATATATATATATCTCTATATCTATATCTATATCTATATCTATATCTATATATATATCTATATATATATATATATATATATATATATATATATATATATATATCTCTATATCTATATCTCTCATCTATCCATATCGATCTATCATCCATCTATCCATTCACATCTCTCTCAATCCATGTTTATCTATCATCTGTTCGGAGGGTTTGAATTTGGGTGAAGGGGAGGCTTCTCTTTATCGTGTCGCTAAGGAAGGATGGTTATTTAACCACTAGGTGGGTTTGTGACCCATTTTTGCCTATGTCACGTACCCCACTTAGACCTCGAGATATCACTAAGGAGTGTAGGTGGGGCTGAGACCCACTCATCCTGCTCTCTGCTGTGTAATTGGGAGGGATTGAATGTGGGTGAAGCGGTGGCTATTCCTTTATCACGGCTATAAGGAAGGGTGCTGACTTAACTCATAAACGGGTCTGAGACCCATACCATAGGTTTTTGCCTTTCTACTATGCATCCGTACCCTACCCTTAACCATACTTATCAATAAGCCGCATGTGCGGGTCTGAGACCCATTGAAGAACCCCCCCACTCCCAACACCCACTGTGTATTTCTGTCTCCTGTCCTGACGTGATTTTAACCATTTTTCCCGGTTTCATTTTATAAAAGTTAAGTTTTAGGTGGTTCAATGAGTTCTGGACTAAGGGGTGGGGAGGTGCCATTTCAAGGGTCAGTTATTTTTCTTTCTTTCTTTCTTTACTTTCTTTACTCAGACCTTGCATACCACCCACTGTTTTACTAAATTGATGGAAGGTGCTCCCTAATCTATGTTCTTGTGGCCTATCATCTGTCTATCTATACATCTCTCTATCTATACATCTCTCTATCTAAACATCTATATATCCATTGCTCTGTCTGACAGTATTTAATATGGATGCACCCACCACATATTGTGCCCTCCCTGTGCTTTCTATATATAAGTCTCATGCTGACATTAAAGGATGCTTTACCTAAAATTTACTTTTACTGTGTCATAGACAACAGTATTCCAAGACAGTTTGCACCTGGGTTTATTTTTGGTTCATGAAATATTTATATTTTTTTATTGTAACTCTTGGAATATCAAAGGCTATCCATTTTCTACGGCTTTATTACCCTAGTAACCAGGCAGCAGTTTAGGTGCCAGAATGGAAAGAAGACTGAGTGGACCTGAAAATGACCATAATGCTATAACAATGAAAGGGAACACTAAAGCTGGCCATAGACGCAACGATCCGATCGCACGAATCGTGGATTCGTACGATTTTCGGACTCTGTGTGGAGAGTCCCGACATATTTTTGTCCGGTGGAGATCGGTCGTTTGGTTGATCGGACAGGTTAGAAAATTTCTGTCGGCTGCCGATAATATCTCTGCATGTATTGCTGATCATACGATTTTCAGAGGGAGACTGTCCCTAACTTTTGTCGGACATAACTTTCATACGACTGCAGAACATCGGCTGATCTGTTCTTTTCTACTTTATTTGATCGGAATGGTAAGACTTTGATCTGAATGGTTATTGGCAGGTCGGGAGATGGGAAAGTCTGATCGTACATTGATTCATACGATCGGATCTTTGCGTCTATGGCCAGCTTAACAGTATGTGTTGTTTGGTTGCAAGGGGTCAGTGACATTGGCAGGCTATTTTTTTTTTTCAGATGTAAATTGCAAATAGCCAGGCTTATAAACCAGAAAGCATAAATAATGAAGACAAATGTAAAAGTTACTTATTTTGTATTGCCTTAAACCATACTATCACAATTATAATTTTATACTCCCTTAGCCATCATATTAGCATTTCTGCCAGATTTTACCTCTTCCCAGGCACTTGCCAAATGCTGTGTATTGTCAGCAATATGAACATATGCAGGATAACTAATCAGTACCAAAGCAATAATATGCCCTTATTCCCTGAGCCATTATCCATTCAACACCCAGCTTTTAGTATACAGATTTCCTTGTCCTTTAAGGCTGATGTCACATGGGGGCGAAGCTAAGACTGCTGAAATATGTAGGGCAAGAACCTGCCCTTATGCTGGAATTAGCCCCTTACCTTGCCTACACCTAGTTGCATTGCATCGGCCCAGTGCAGGCACACACATTGGATTTCATAAGAGAAATGCAAACTCTGTTGTTTTGATGCTGAAATCTGCCTTGTGTGTCTGGCCCACATAATGGATCAGGGTGAGTCAAGGTAAGCAGGCCACGTTTCAGCCACTTGCAGCTTTAGTAACTCTAGTCCAGTCCTGGTAGTTTTTTCTACTCAATATTAAATTAGTTCCATAGTGCAACATTTTAAATGGCCTCAGTGAGGCAACTTCAGGCGACTATATAAAACGCATCGCCGCTTGTGCATTAGCGCAGGCGACTTTTCATTCTAGCCTATGGGGAAAAATGCAGAGGCAGTTCGGGGAGATAGTCGCGCAAAAGACGAGGCGATTAGTCGCCAGGCGACAAAATCTCCCCGAATCTCTTTGTGTGGCCTTACTCTAAAGAGTGACCGTATGGGATCCTCAAAGCAACTCTCAAAATATCTGAAAACAAAGATTGTTCAGTATCATGGTTTAAGGAAAGGCTACAAATAGCTATCTCAGAGGTTTAAACTGTCAGTTTCAACTGTAAGGAATGTAATCAGGAAATGGAAGGCCATAGGCACAGTTGCTGTAAAACCCATGTCTGGCAGGCCAAGTAAAATACAGGAGCGGCATATGCGAAAGATTGTGAGTGGTTACAGACAACCCAAAGATCACCTCCAAAGACCTGTAAGAACATCTTTCTGCAGATGGTGTATCTGTACATCGTTCTACAATTCAGCGCAATTTGCACAAAGAACATCTGAATGGCAGGGTGACGAGAAAGCCCTTTCTGGACTCACGCCACAAACAGTCACTTGTTGTATGCAAAAGCTCATTTAGACAAGCCACAGTCATTTTGGAACAAAGTGCTTTGGACTGATGAGACAAAAATTGAGTTATTTGGTCATGACAAAAAGCGCTTTGCATGGTGGAAGGGGAACACCACATTCCAAGAAAAACACCTGCTACCTACTGTCAAATTTGGTGGAGGTTCCATCGTGCTGTGTTGCTAGTTCAGGGACTGTGGCCCTTGTTAAAGTCGAGGGTCGGATGAATTCAACCCAATATCAACAAATTATTCAGAATAATGTTCAATCATCAATATTCTGGAATGGCCGTCACAGTCCCCCAACTTGAATAAAATTGAAAATCTATGGGATGATTTGGAGCAGGCTGTCCATGCTTGGTAACCATCAAATTTAATTGAACTGGAGAGATTTTGTATGGACAATTTTCAAAAATACCTCCATCCAGAATCCAGACACTCGTCAAAGGCTATAGGAGGTGTCTAGAGGCTGTTACATTTGCAAAAGGAGGCTCAACTAAGTATTGAATTAATATCTCTGTTGGGGAGCCCAAATTTATGCACCTGTCTAATTTTGTTATGATGCATATTGCATATTTTCTGTTAATCCAATAAACTTTGTCACTGCTGAAATACTACTGTTTCCATAAGGCATGTTATATATTAAAACGAAGCTGCAACTTTAAAAGCTCAGCCAATGATAAACAAAACTCCAAAGAATTAAGAGGGGTTCCCAAACCTTTTCATATGACTGTAATTGAGAAGGGACATTTTTCCCCCAAAGCATTGTAGCATTTGGCCATATGAATCAAATTTAAAAACAGAGTGATTAGATTGGAAGGTGAAGTATTTCATATTAAAAATGGCTCTAAGATTATGTTTAATTGCCCGACCACTGCCTACGCTACTTGGTTTTCTGCACTCACTAGTTTGAAGGACAGTTAGTTAGGTTTTAAAGGGGTTGTTGACCTTCAAACGTTTTTCTAGTTCAGTTTCAGATAGATCACCAGAAATAGACTTTTTCCAATTAATTTCTATTTGTGACTGTTTTTCTAATATTGAAGTGTAAAGTTTCATTTTTCACCTTTTAAAGCAGCTCGGGGGGGGGGGGGGTCGCTGACTCATTAAAGTGATACTGACACTAAAACAATATGAATATACGTTTAAAAGTTACCTATAAGTCATGCTGAGGTTTGTTTTTTTAAGTAATTGTTGTTTGAAGTTCCTAAAACTGACTGTTTTGCAAACCTGACTGTCCCATCTCAGCCTGTCGGTTAAAGAGATACTGACACCTGAAATTAAACTTTTTTTTACATCTATTATAATATTGGCTATGCAAGCTAATTCTAACTTTGCCATAAAGTATTTGCATGATGCTTTTACATTACCTGTCTGATCCCCCATGTTCCTGTATGAGGGGGCTGCCATATTTGTGCAGCAGGAGTCCGTTCGCATTAGAAACTGTAACTAACTGGCTGAGATGGGACAGTCAGGTTGGCAAAGTCAGAGTGTCAGAGAGTCCGGCTTATGAACTTCAACTAACAATTATATACAAAAACACACCTCTCAGCAAAAAATGATCAACCTGACCTATAGGTAACATTTAATGTACATTCATATGCTAAAATTCATTTTTTAGTATCAGTATCACTTTAAACTTGCTAATGCTAAAGGACTCCTGGTGCAAAAATATGGCAGCCCCCTTATACAGGAACATGGGGCATCAGACAGGTAATGTAAAAGCATTGTGCAAATACTTTGTCAAAGTTATAAGTAGTTTTCAAAGGCAATATTATGAGAGATGTGAAATTCTAAATTAATACATTTAGTTAATATGTTTGTTATCTTTGTCCCTGCTGAGCAGAATCTCTGAGTTTCATTAAAGGCAGCTGTTAGAATTGATACAATAGTTGCTAATATTCCACCGATACTGCTGAGAAATGTATCAACTAAATGTAGCAAATTGTAACAGTTCAGAATCTGCTCCTGGATCACTGAGCTGCCAGACTGAAACACTAGAGACGCGGACATTAAATTTACATTTTGTGAAAAACAATTGAACTGAAAAAGGTGTTTGGAAGGTGAACAACCCTTTAACGGAATTGGCCAACATATACATATACTTAAAGCCATTTCATAAAATGTTCACAAATTTGACTTCTTTTTCAAATTATTCAAAAGAATCTTAAATGTTTTTGCATATTTAGAGGAAATTTCCAAACATGTGTACTCCTGGGTCTGATGCAAAGTGTGCAGTCTGAAGCAGGGATTAAATAATCCGATTTGATTGAGAAGGAATTATAATCACCCAGTGATTATAATTCCACGTCTCAGACCTTGAGATGTCGTCTTCTCTCCTGTGACTCCATGGATCCATTGTGGCATGTGCAGTAGAGTTAAGTAAAGGCCTGCAGCAAATATTCTAAATTTGTGATGCTAAGATTTGTTAGTGCCCATAGAAGCCCCCCACATGTGATTTTTATATGCATTGGTCAGTTCAACTGCACTCGCACTGCATAAATCAGAGACTTGCTTGAAGCCTTAATTGAAATGTTAACATGGTGCAGGCATTGATTTACACCTGAGCCATAATATACAAACACAACTGATGTTTCATGTGTCAACACCCTACATTTGTGCATTATATTAACAATGGGTAATTGGATTTCCCTGCACCCTCTCCTGAATGCCTCTCTGTTGAATCATTGCTAAGCCTTTTTGAAAAGTATCTGCCTGTTGACAAAACTAAATTCAGCATTGAACTTCACTTTGTTAATCACACATTGCTTAATCAACATTATTATTACTATAAATTTGGGTCCGTCTCCTTTTTTAGCTTTTAGGTCACTGAAGAGTTGAGCATGATGAATAAATAAATTTAAACACAAGTAATAATGTAAATCTTTTCTGCAGAAAAAGGTTGGTTAAGTATTCTATTAGGATATTCCGTTAGTTGGAAGGCTTAAAACCCCTTTTATAATACAAGGTACAGGTAAGGGACATATTATCCACAATGCTCAGGACCCATGTTTTTCAGATAAACGATCTTTCCATAATTTGTATCTCCATACCTTAGGGGTAGGACTACACAAACGTTTTTGGCGCAATCCGACGGTCTTGTCGTGTCGGATCAACGATGCAACTTCATCCGACATTTCTATCTCTTACCGTATTTCTGTCACATGCGTTTGGTCGCATGTCGTCGGTTCACACCGAAAACGTCTGTGTAGTCCTACCCTAATGGTGGCACACATGAAGATTCTGGGAGATTAGAAGCTCAGCGACGAATCTTCTCTTCTTCGGGTGACTAATCTTCCCGTATTGTTGTGGCGGGAAGACATTTGGGGAGATTAGTCGCCGGAAGTAGGGGAGATTTGTCGCTGGGTGACTAATCTCCCCTGAATCTTCACGTGTACCACAACCCTAGGTCTACTAGAAAATTATTTAAATATTAAATAAATTAGACTTGTTTGGATAAAATGGAGTCTGTGGGAGATGACTTTCCTGTAATTCATAGCTTTCTGGATAACGGTGTTCCAGATAATGGATCCCATACCTGTACTACATTTGCCCTAGTTATACCAAACTTTTTCCCTCAGATTTTTTTTTTTGCAAATTATGGTTTGGATTCAGCTTGATATCTGGCCATATCTATTTGGCAGGGATTTGGCATTCAGCTGAATCTTAAAATGATGGCTTTGGTGTGACCCAGCACAAATACCTGTGTTTGCTGCACAAATAATAATTTCAAATCCTATACTGTTTTCATGCTGGTTGTAGAGATCTGCAAATGCATTCAGTAGATTTATTTACTTGCACTAAATACTCTTTACTACTCTTTTTTTTTTTTTTTTTTTTCCAGGGGGCTTTTTTTCCAGCATCTTTTCCAGCTTGTTTGGAACACGAGAAATGAGAATTTTGATTCTTGGTCTGGACGGAGCAGGAAAGACAACAATCCTTTACCGGTTACAAGTAGGAGAAGTCGTTACTACTATACCAAGTATGTGCTTATAATTCTGTATCTTACACTGTGTATTTAGGGTATTCGGGCATCAGTTACATTTATTCAATAATAAGAGAGAACTTTATTCTGTGAAGATTCTGTAGGATCATTTTTATTCCTACATTTTATTAAAGTAAGTATTATTGCTGGTCCTTCTATTGTATGAAACAGAACCCTTTAAAGCATTGTTTTAATTATGTTAACAGCCATGACCTACTTAAAAGGAAAAATATTGTACTGTAAAAATACTGTAGCTACATTTTTGACATGAGCTCAGTCAGTTAATCTTATGTAAAAAAAAAAGGCACATAAACACAAATGGAGTTGCAAAAATAATATACATTCAGACATACATTATTTCTCAGCTTGAGTAAAGACCCTTATCATCTGCCTCAGACTCACAGGGACAGTGTCCCAATGACTGGCAGTCATGTATCCTCTCCTTGCCTTTGTCCACTGTAAAGTTATGATTCCTAGACTTGAAGTTCCTCTGCTTTCCAGAGAATCTGTGCACTGCCCACCATGGAAAGCAGACGGACCATAATCCATCACTTCAATGTGGAACATAGAGAAATATTTGAAATCTAATGGTAGGATGAAGAGTTTAGTATAGCAATGTAATTGAGATAAATATAATTCTGTCACTGGTTTTGTTTTTTATTTCAGCTATCGGTTTTAATGTTGAAACAGTAACTTATAAGAATCTCAAATTCCAAGTTTGGGACTTAGGAGGACAAACAAGTATCAGGTACTAAATTTTTCATTGTACAAATGAAGCACTTTAGAAGCCCCAAACATCAGCTGTAACAGTGACATAACTGATATTTAAGCTAGTAAAGTTTGTGATATCTTTTATGAATATTTTTGGGTTTTATTAATCACCACACATTCACAGTTAGCCATGTGTAGTTTGTTTTACATAAAACATCAAGTATTGTTGTTGGGGTCCTCCCTCTGCAAAACATATTCTTGGCAATGTTTATTTTATTTGCTTCTGTAATATTCATTTATTTACATCACCAGCAACCCCATAGTTTGAAATGCTTTACATTGCTAGGAAACATTGGCAGGTGCCCTTTCCAGTTTACTGCAGCGCCTCAGAAAAGTCGTCAAGGCTTGGATTAGGCAAGAAAGTTTCTTACTGAATTTAACTTGCTTGGGTTTTCCATTTTGAGTGGTTGGCTCAGATGCACCTACATTAGATTTCTTTATAATTTCAGAATAATCCTATGCCCAGTTATCAACTGGTTCAGATGAAAATAGAATATAGCAACAAGATAAGGTCAACAGTGATCAGTTTGAAAGTTCATACCATCTGACAACAATCTCTGATTATCTCACAGTCCACTACATCCATTTTGCACTCCTTTCCCTTGATCCCAGCTCTCCCACCAACTATCGTCCAGTTTCTTCCATTTGCATTCAAATTTCTGGAAAGACTTGTTTACAAATGCATGGGACACAGTTGACCATCCGCTTCTCCTAGACATTCTATACTCAGCTGGCATTTGTGACACTGCTCTTTCTTGGTTTACATTCTCTTTCTGATAATTCCTTTAAATGTGCCTTCTCACACTCGACTTCTTCCACATTCCCTTTCTTTGTCTTAGGTCCTCTGCTGTTCTCACTCTATACTACTTTGCTATGAAAACATATTCAGTCATTTGGACTTTAGTATCACCTTTATGCTGATGACACCCAACTATACTTGTCTAGTCCTGATCTCTCTCTTTCTATCCTTTCCCAAGTTACAGACTGCCTCTATGCTGTCTCCTCCTGGATGTCTCAGCACCACCCGAAACTGAATTTTTCCAAAACAGAACTCATTATATTTCCTCCAAGATCTTCCCCTGTCCCTCAGATCACACTCACAGTTAATAACACCACCTTTTATTCAACCACACAGGCACGCTGGCTAGGTATCATCTTAGACTCTCATCTGTCCTTTTCACCACACATCCAAACACTTCAAATTTTGTCGTAATTGGCTGTGCAGCATTGCCCAAATATGACTGTACCTCAGTTTAAATACAACCAAAACACTTATCCAGTCTCTTATTATCTCCCACCTTAACATTAAACCTCTGCTTCTGACCTTCGCCTCTTTTTTCCTCTCATCACTTCAGCCTATTCTCGTCTACATGACTTCTCTTGAGCTTTTGCTTTTCTCTGAAATTCTCTCCCTTGAGCGGTCAGACTTTCTCCTTCCTTCCAAGTGCTCCCTAAAGACCCACCTGTTTATAGAAGCTTATTCAATGTATCTTAATCAGTCATAAATGTATTATAAATCACACATTTGTTTCTAAAATCCTTATGTCTCAATGGTACCCTAACTCTTTCCTTTGTAAACTCTTGTGAGTAGGGCCCTCTAATCTTACCATACTCTGTAAACCCTTGTTTGTTATCTGCTGTTTGTTCCTGGTTTGTTAAAAATTTTCATCATATTATTTCATGTTGCAATGCATACTATTTCCACTTGGGGGAAGCAGAGAATGTGCATTAGAGATGACTGTAACTGACATATTATGTTCTTTCTTCTTCTAGACCTTACTGGAGATGCTACTATTCCAATACCGATGCTGTAATCTATGTAGTAGACAGCTGTGACAGAGACAGAATAGGAATATCCAAATCGGAGCTGGTGGCCATGTTAGAGGTAAAGTATGACTAAAGTGGAGTGTAAAACTGGCAATACACTATAAGATCGTTCCCTGATATGCTCACCTAAGTTGGACGAGAATACGAGCAGGGAGGAGAGGACTGCATCAACTAGCCTATGTGGTCCCTGATCTAATGGGAAAATTAAACCTGCTCAATCAGCATCTGGCTAGTTTTCGGACAAATTTTGGTCAGGTGGGCCCGTCAGAGGGCCCCTCACATGGGCAGATAAACTGTCATTGGTCTAATGGGCCCGAACCAGCAGATTGAATTTGTCAGGGGTTGTTCACCTTCAAACACTTTTTCCAGTTCAGTTCATTTCAGGTTGTTCACCAGAAATAAAAACTTTTTTTCCAATTATTTTCTATTTGTGACTGTTTTTCTAATGTTGAAGTGTAAATTGTAATTTTTCACCTAACGCAGCTCTGGAAGGGGGGGGTCACTGACTCTTTAAACTGTTTGTTATCCTTGAGGCACAGCCACACAGGGCATTTTACAATGCCTTTAATAACCCGCTGTCGCACGTAAATACGCACAAAATGAAGCCACAAGAGACCAGTATTTGCTTTTTTCAGCAGAAACGGCAATATGCCAATGAAACGCCATATTCTGGAACTCTATGGGATCCGCAGGTTTGGAAAATACACTTCGCTGAAATACGCCGCATATTTGCAATCTGGTGGCCAAACTTTTGCACGATAGAATGCAAATATACGTATTTGCAGCGTTGTCTGCTGGTGAAGTAATTATGCTGCTGAATTTCTTTTCCCCTTAGCTTTTTTTCACAAAAGTTTTAATAAATTTCTTCTGAGTGGAATTGTGGGGAATGTGAAAAAACAGAAATGCATATTGGGAAAAGAAAACTGCAGGCTGAATGCACATTATGCACATTATCCTGCAATGTGATTTCATTGGCGTATTTACACTCGACTGCACGTTTTTATAAACACTATGTGTGACCTCACCCATAGCCCTGCTGAGGCAGCTGTTAATTGATACAATAGTTGCTAATATTCCACAGATACTGCTGAGAAATGTATCAACTAATTCTATCTACTTAATGTAGCAAATTGTAACAGTTCAGATGCTCCTGGCTCACAGCTGCCAGACTGAAACACTAGAGACACTAACATTAAATTTTGGGGAAACAGTAAAAAAAGAAAATATGGAAAGCAATTCAAAAAAGGCTTTGTTTATGGTGATCAATCTGAAACAACCGAAATGAAAAAAAGTGTTTGGAAGGTGAACAACCCCTTTAAGGGCTGGGAGTTTCTGCAGGGTTTTCCCAGTGTATACATGTAGGCATTTCTTATCGTAGTCATGGCTCATTCATGCCATTTTGGCAAAGTAAAAGCACTTGCCCACCTTCTGAGACACTCAAGCAAGTAATGTAATCTGTACATGCAAGATTTCTTGGACACACACAAAACAAACTACATTTCCCTGTTTTTCTATTTAGGAGGAAGAATTGAAGAAAGCAATTTTAATAGTGTTTGCAAACAAACAAGATATGGAACAGGCCATGACTCCCACAGAAGTTGCAAATTCACTTGGCTTACCAGCTCTGAAGGATCGCAAGTGGCAGATTTTCAAAACATCAGCTACAAAAGGCACTGGACTTGATGAAGCTATGGAATGGTAAGTAATATAACTAGAGAAATCGGGCTGATTGAAGTACCATTGGTAAAGTAACTCATGTTAAAAAGAGCAGATCAATGAGTGATTTGGCCTCCCATGTGGCAAGACATATGGCTTGATCATATGGCTCTTAGGCCAACAACTGATGGTATTGCGCAGACCCTTCGAATGAAGGCCACACACAAGAGCTGAAACATCCCACCCTCGCTGCTGATCACCTCCTTGATCAATATATTGTTTAGTCCAGTACACAGGCCAATAATCTGCTGATTTTTTTGTAGAGTAGCTGAGCCAACAGCCATATCTGCTCTTGTCTATCCAGGTTTATAGTCCTGCTTCTGTCTTCAAAAGACATTTGGTACAATGTGCTGTTTTTGCAGGTTGGTGGAATCCCTGAAGAGTAGGCAGTAATTCACACTATGACCTTGCTCTCCATCACTCCAGAAGAAGACTGTGGCTGGATGTACATAGAATAGAAAACAACACAACAAAGAAAGTGCTCATTGATGAAAATATAGTTATTGGAAAAGGATATTGACTCTAAAGGCACATGTCTATAGCAATGCACTGTACCCAGTTCTTTGTGCTTGCTCTGTGTAGGGAAGTTTCACTTTATTTATACAACATTTTTGTAATGAATATGAAAACTCTGAGAATGCACAGTTAGGTGTTAGATCATCAAATTTTCCCTTATGGCTGAAAGTGTTTATTTTTAATTGTAACTAATAAAAACCTTTTCAGCTATTTGGGTTTTTTTTTTTATATATATTTTTTGTGGGACAGAGGACCTGTGATTGATTGATTCAGTTCCATAGGTGCAGCCTTATAGAATATATAATTGTACTTTTTTCTAAAGGAATTAATATAAACCCCCTTTCGTAAATAAACTGTCATTAAGCATTTGTATAAATGACTGCTTCTATAGAATTCTCTCTCATCCTATGGGTGTGTGCACTGTATTGACAATAGAAGCTCCTGGGGGGCCCATGAGCTTCTATTGAATTCTATTTCTAAATCTATTTCTGAATATTCCATCTGCGACAGGTACAATCATTATTGGTACGTAAGTTCTGTTGCACTGTGGGTCCCCTGTGCGGTGTCACCCAGCTGTATAGAAGGTACTTATAATAATGCCTGTTTCTGACAGTATGTGACCAAAAGAAAATGGATTTCTGGATCTTTAACCACTGCAAAACTTTTCTTCAGAATAGCTGTAAGAAGCCTGACACATATCTGTAATAAAATATGGAAAAATAATTTTGTTTGTGAATACATTATATTAGAGTGCATATGGAATTTGTTTACTAACCTGGTTAATCAATAGTTGCCTTACAATTAATCTGTAGTATGGTGCAGACCTCTATACTGTAATAGGCATTTGTTCTGCATTTTTTTTATTGTTTTTGAACTGTGTTGTGTTTAGAATAATAGCAGTCCAACAGCACTAACTTGATCAATCACTGTTTTTGGTAGTAATTATATTCTACATGGCAAATAATTTACTAGTAGGTGTATTTGAGTAATATAAAGACCAACAGTCATGACATGCTGCTGATTCTGTGTAATTGAATCATTGATTGAGACTTGTTCCAAATAATATCAGTGTGGAGTTCAAATAGTGAGGTCATTCATTCTGGGAAAATACAGGCGTCAATTAGAGGACTTATTTAAGGAAGGAAGGCAGCAATGTGGTGCATGCTGGTTATATTGCATTTCTCTCTGAAAATCTGGGTAAAATGGGTTGTTCTAGACATTTTTCAGATAAACAGGGTACTTTGATTAAAAAGTTGGAGAGGGGAAAACATATAAAGAAGTGCAGAAAATGATAGACGGCTCAGCTAAAATGATCTCCAAAGCTTTGAAATGGCAATCAAAACCTGAAAGATGCAGAAGAAAACTACCATGGAGTGTGTTTGGGAGTTTTTGCCTTGCCGTAAGCAGTATTAAAAACATTCCTCTTACTGCTCAACAAACACAACTGCAGATTTGTTGTGCCTGGAAGTGGTAATGCTTTTTTCATATGTGAATGGATGGGGTGAGAGTGGACACTTTAGTGTGATATAAAGCTACATAAGGTATGGGTACACCTGCAACTTCAGACTTGCTACGTTGGGTTTCCTAGAATTCAGAGCTCAATTTTAACATAAACGTGATCGATTGGGTTAACTTCCACCACCACTTGCTGCTCCCTTCAGTTCTAGGGCAAGGATGAAAGTGGGGAGACAGATCACAATCCACTTTCAAATCTGGCAAAGTCCCAGTTTTGGAACAGACTGAAGTTTGTTTCCCAGTTCCACTTTTTTTCCTGTGGTTTACGCTTCATTTCTTTGCTAAACTGCTAAACTGACTACAGTTATCTACACCCCAGTCAAACACCTCTAAAAAGGAGAGGAAGCATGAGTAATGAAATCTACCTGCAGATTCTTTGGAAAATACTGTTGATTTATGAAGTTATAAATATTTAATTACAAAAACTATTGGCACAACTGCAAACAAATGTAACAGGAAGAGATCTTGGCCCATATTCTGTCACATGTAAAGTAAAAAAAAAAAATATATATATATATATATATATATATATATATATATATAGTGAATAAAGTACCCCCTCTTGTAAGATATAAGGATATTATAAGTTACCGAGGAGTTTCATGACCATATAAAAACACGAGGCCGAAGGCCGAGTGTTTTTATACAGGTCATGGAACTCCGAGGTAACTTCTAATATCCTCATATTTTGCAACTGGGGGTACTTTATTCACTATATATATATATATATATATATATATATATATATATATATATTTTTTTTTTTTTACTTTACATGTGACAGAATATGGGCCAAGATCTCTTCCTGTTACATTTGTTTGCAGTTGTGCCAATAGTTTTTGTAATTAAATATTTATAACTTCATAAATCAATTTTTATTATAATACACAAATTTTAGTGAGTCGTGACAGAAATGACATCAGAACTCACCGTTTATAACTGATGACATCAGAACTCACCGTTTATAAGGATATAATTTACAAGATATTCATGGCTTTTGTGTATTATATATATATATATATATACATATACATATACATATATATTTCAGAGGAAATTTTAGATTGCAGGAAGGAACTGCATCTTGTGCCTCTTCTATTCCTGCCCAGAAACATTTCCAGAATGATTTTAGAGGATATGAACTAAATTTACTACAGTATTAAGGCCAGAAACCTATCACATAATTTATAATATGGCTTGTAGTGTATGATCAGGCAGTCACTTGTGCCTCAGGCCTTTTAATTGAAAGTTTATAGCATATGTATGCCATCTTTTAGCATAAAGATATAAAAACGTTATTTTTGGAATGCCGTTCTTATTCTGGATGAGAGACTTATGGTTTCACATTGCTTTGTTCTCCTGCAAACCTGAGAGTTCTTTGACTACTTCCCACAATAAAGGTGTAGCACATCAACAGCCAGGAGTAGAGGTGAAATGATGGACAAAGTAGGATATACAGTATCTCTATATGCCATAATTCCTTAGCACATAAGTTGCTAAACTTTAGAACTTTTTAGGCTGTCAGTTTGGTGAATGTTAGAATTATTACTGCATAATCATGAAACGTACAATATGGAACAGATAGAGGTCCCATAACAGATACAATGTGCAAGTACTATTTTAAGAGTCAGCAAATATTTACACTCCTACACATTACATAAAAAAACCTACACAGGACACTTCCTGTTATGTACCTTCCTAATAAAACCTTATCATTTCTGTCCCCACGTGCCGGCATTACATCTGTTACCAGGTTATGCTCTTTCCTATTTGTAATTTCACATAACAAAAAAAATCACCTATTTACAATGCTTTTTGCTGTTTTAATAGGCCTAAGTGTTAGATGTGAAAACAGAGTTAAACAAATGGTTGGTGGTTCTCTCTTGTTATATAGTAGAATTAATATAGTAGCTACAACAAGAGACTGACGTGGTAAAGACAAGCGGATGCAGGTGATGGAGCATTAACATCCCCTCAAATACTGTAGAATAATGGAAGACTGTTTTCCTGATATGAAAATAAAGCAAATGACTGACCATTTGGTTTCAGAGGCTTTGTATAGTCAAAAGCTGTCTATAGTCTAAAGGTGTTAAATAAGTATAGAATACAACCTGTGAAGTCATTAAATTGAATGGAAGTTAGTGAAAATATAGAAATTTTTTCATACTCACCGTAATTTCTATTTCCAAGTCACTTCCATGGCAGCATTCACCAACATGGGTTAATCCCGCCTATCAGGTCACTGGACAGGAAAGAGTTAACGATCGGTATAAATACCTTGCTCCTCCCAGCAATCCTCGTCTAGTAACAAGCTCCAGAAGAAGGGAGGGAAGTTGGTGAATGCTGCCATGGAAGTGACTTGGAAATAGAAATTACGGTGAGTATGAAAAAATTTCTATATTTCCCAAGTCACCCATGGCAGACAATTCACCAACATGGGATTTCCCCAAGCTTAAAGAAGGGAGGGACCATTATCGATCAACCAAAAAACTTTATTTAGCATGAACAACAGATTGCAAAATCTTTCTTCCAAACTTTGCATCTTGAGACAGCATCACATTCAGTCTGTAATGACGAATGAAGGTACAAGAAGATGTCCACCTCGCAGCCTTGCAGATGAGGTCTGGCGGGGCCTTGGCTTCCGCCGCCCAGGAAGTAGCCATGGCTCTTGTAGAGTGAGCCCTCAGGTCCTTAGGAATCTCATTGCCTGTCAACCGATAAGCTAGAGCAATGCAGGAGACAATCCAGCGGCCAATCGTAGATTTAGCTGGTGCCATACCCTTTCTAGGGCCCCTCGGAATCAGGAATAACTTGTCAGATTTTCGCCAATCCTTCGTTCGCGTCAGATAATGCGAAACGGCCCTCACCAAGTCCAAAGTATGCCATTCTCGCTCCTTGTTAGACTTTGGAGACGGGCAGAAAGAAGGTAGTGTAATTTCCAAATCGGCATGAAATTGGGAGATTACTTTTGGAAGAAACTCAAAAGATGGTCTCATAATCACTTTGTCCGGATAGACAACTGTGTCTGGCTCTTTTGCTGACAAAGCAGAAATCTCACCAACCCTGCAAGCTGAGGTAATAGCGACCAGAAACAGGACTTTCAATGTCGCATGCCAGTCCGAGGCTTTCCGCAAAGGCTCAAAAGGTGAAGACATTAAGGCTCGTAAGACAATCGTAAGGTCCCAAGGTGGAACTCTGGATTTCTTGAAAGGACACACCCTTCTCATTGCGTTGAAGAACCGGTTAACCAGAGGCTCCTCCGCCCAGGAATGACCACACAATGCAGATAATGCGGAGACTTGACCTCGCAAGGTGCTTGTGCTAAGTTTTCTCTGGAAACCCACAAACAGGAACTGAATCACCTGTTGGACAGTAGGATCTTTTGGGTCAAACTTGTGTTGTACTGCAAATTCTGCGAAACACTTCCAGACCCTGTAATATTGAGCCGAGGTAGAAGCCCTCCGAGCCTTCAATAAGAAATTCACCAGATCTTCCTGGAAACCATATTCTGCTAGCCTCTGCCTTTCAATTTCCATGCCGTCAGTGACAGGGAATCCACTCCCTCGTAGACCACTGGGCCCTGGGATAACAAATCCGGCTGAAGAGGCAGTCTCAGAGGTGGCTCCACTGCCAAACTCTGCAGGAGCGGAAACCAAGGGCGTCTCGGCCAATACGGAATTATGGCTATGACCAAGGCTTTTTCGATATCCACCTTTTTCAACACCCTCCAAATCATTGGAAAGGGCGGAAAAACATAACCAAATATCCTGCTCCAATCCTGGAGGAGTGCATCCACTGCTTCTGCCAGAGGACATGGTGCCCTGGAGAAAAACCTGCTGCACTTGTGGTTTTTGTCCGTGGCCATAAGATCGATTTCTGGCCTTCCGAACCTCTGTACTACGCCTTGAAAGGTTAGCAGACATAAACTCCATTCTCCTGGTTGCAAGGTGTTGCGACTGAGAAAGTCTGCCTCCGTATTCTGACTGCCTGGAATATGTAAGGCTGTCAGCCCTTCTAGATTTTCCTCTGCCCACGTCATTATTGGGGCCAGTTCTTTTAGCAGTCGGGCGCTTCTGGTGCCACCTTGCTTCTGCACATAAGACACAGTTGTAACATTGTCTGACTGAATCTTTACCCAGGCATGTAGAATCTTTTCTGAAAAGGCCAGCAATGCCTCTTTCACGGCCCGTAGTTCCAGAATGTTTGAGGAGACACCCTGCAGGTTCCAATGACCTTGAACACTGCGGCCTTCCAGTACTGCACCCCAGCCTCTCTCTGAAGCGTCTGTCGTGATCACCACATACGGGGGGTTTGCAAGGACCATCCCCTGAGTCAAATTTCCTACAACCAGCCACCAACTTAAACTGTCTTTGGCGTCCTCTGAAACTACAATTCGTGAATTTAGTTTCAACTGTCTTGAAGCATTCTCCCTCAGGAAGAATTGTTGGAGAGGCCTCATGTGCCACCTGGCCCACTTCACCATCTGGATCGTAGATGCCATGAGACCTAGGACCGACATGCATGATCTTACTGAGACTCTTTGTTGTTCTTTGAACTGTCTTATTTGTCTCAATATATGCTGTATCTTTTCTTGAGGAAGTGAAACTATTCCTTCCTGCGTATCCAGGTGTGCACCCAAGAAGACCATCCTTTGTGACGGAAGTAAGCTGCTCTTCTCCCAGTTTATTACCCAACCGAACTGTTGGAGTACCAGGATTGTTCTGTCCCTGAATTTCAGAGCTTCCTCTCTTGATGAAGCCACCAACAGAATGTCGTCCAAGTAATGAAATATAGGCACACCTTCTACTCTTAGAAAAGCCACGACCGTGACCAGGACTTTTGTAAACGTTCTTGGGGACGTTGAGAGGCCAAAGGGAAGACAGGTAAACTGGACATGTTGACCTCTGAAAACAAATCGAAGATACTTCCGGTGTGTCTTGTGCACTGGTACATGGAAATATGCGTCCTTCAAGTCCAGATTTATTAGCCATGATTGTGGAGGAACTGCTTGTAGGATGGACGTCAGTGATTCCATTTTGAAGCGCCTGCAGTTGACAAACTGATTCAGAGGGCGTAAATCCAGTACCGGTCTGAATGCCCCCGAGGCCTTCCGGACTAGAAAGAGCTTCGAATAGAAACCTAAGCCCTGTTGGGACTTCGGAACCCATTCCACTGCCCCCGAGTTCAGGAGTTGATCTACATACTCCTGTAACACTTGGTCCGAACCTGGTACCTGCGGGACTGAAGACACCTTGAACACATTGCGAGACGGCACCCTGTGGAACTCCAACTGATATCCTTCCTGAATCACCCTCAGGACCCATTGGTCTCTGATTTTTGAGGCCCAGACCGCATAAAAGGATGTTAGACGTGCCCCCACTCTGCTGGTCTGAGCCGGCCTGATCTCATTGCTTCTTCTCCGTATGGCTTGAGCTGAAAGTAGAACTTCTCCTATTGGGAGGCCTACTTTCCCCCCTTGTGGGCTTCCAATTAGTCTGTCTTCCGGCCAGTCCTTCCATATCTAGGCTGTCTTGAACCCCGAAAGGACCTGTTAATGGGGGAACTAGGCCTCCCCCTTGACGCCCTGAATCTCTTCTCCTGCGGCCAAAAATACACTCTTGCCCCCGGAAGCTTTCTTAATGATGGAATCGAGTTTCTCACCGAAGAGCATCTCTCCCTCAAACGGCAACTGACATAAATTCCCCTTAGAGGCTGAATCCGCCAGCCATGGCTTCAACCACAAAGCCCTTCTTGAGGACACCGAAAGTGCCATAGTTCTTGAAGCTAGATGTACCAGATCTAGAGAGGTATCGGTCATGAAATCCACCGCTAGTTTCAATTCAGACAACATTTCACGTAACCCAGACCTTTTGACATTAGAAGAAATGGCATCTTCCAGGTTATTCAACCACACCTTCATAGCTCTTGATGTGGAGGTCATAGCTACTGCCGGTCTACAAGTTGCTCCTGCCGCTATAAACGTCTTCTTGAGGTTGGTTTCGATCCGTTTCTCCATTGGATCACGGAAAGCTGCTGCATCATCCACTGGCAGCGTCGTCTTTCTTGCCAACCTTACCACCGCAGCGTCGACTTTAGGCGGATTGTCCCACAATTTAGAGAAAGACTCCTCCACCGGATACTTTTTTGCAAACTTCCCCTGGATAACAAACTTTTTCTCTGTTCTCTTCCACTCAGAGCTGATGATTTCCTTAATTGAATCATGCACCGGGAAAGTCACCTGTCTTTTCCTGACCGATGGGAAGAATTTATCTGCTGAACTAGACTTAGGTAGCTCTTCCGAAAGACATAGCGTCTTCCTTACTGCCTTTACCAGATTCTCTATCGCTGTAGGATCAAATGCAATCTCTTCCTCAGAAAACACTTCTCCCTCCTCTGAGAGTTCTGAATGTGCGTCCCCTGGAGAATACAATTCTTCATCTGACACATCTGATAGAGACTCATATGGCAAATCTCTGACCCTCTTAGCTTTCCTCTGTACCCCAGAGGTAGAAGCAGTAGCCTCTTGCATGCCTTGTACTACAGCTTGCTTGATGATGGAGACCAGAGCATCCAATTGTGGGGCTCCTGAAGGCTGAGGGTCTGCAGACGCTACTGGGTCCGTAGCTGAAGCCGCTTTCTTTGAGAGAGTAGGCTCCCCTTTCTGCAATTCAGTTGACATATGTAGGCTGAAAATGGAAAAGACAACCATCAGCCACTAATTATCGTTCTCTCTCATTACATCCATATATCCACAGCCAGCTTACCTAGGACCCTTGGGCTGAGATCCTTTTCCAGAGCCAGGCTGATCCATAGTAACCTGTAACACATTATTCCATAAGCATAAATTCAATTACAAAAGCAAGATTCCACTGGAAAGGCACTCACAGTCTGTAGCCGAGTGAACCAACGCTCTCCAACTTCCGGCGAAGTGTACAATCACATCCAGCCAAAACGCCAGCCTTGCACACACTGCCAGCGTCTTCTTATTGCGTCACTTCCTGACGCCGTTTTCCCGCGCGTCAGTCCGGACGCGCGTCACTTCCGGGCGCGCGCGTCCATTTCCGGGCGCGCGTCTTCTTTGAGCGCGCGTCTTCCGCGTGCGTCACTTCCGGCACGCGTCACTCCGTTCGCGTCAACTCAGGCGCGCGTCTTACACGCGCTTCCGCGTCCGTACTCGACGCGCGTCCGCGTCAGTATTGGCGCGTGTGCTCTTCCATGGAACAAAACACTTTACCCAGCCTCGAATCCATCTGAAACGGCTGATCCTCTGGACTGCTTCATCCTCCTCTCTACCTTTAGGAGGGAATTCTTACAGCAGCTCCAGCACACAACCCTGCCCAACGGGTTCTTCTCACCACAACCCGTATAGGGTGCTCTTGGAGGCATCAGAGGGGAGAGAGAGAGAGAGAGAGAGAGAGACCCACTCTGGTATGGTAAGCTTAGCAGCCTTTTAGCCATCTGTAGCAGCCTGTAGCAGTCTGTAGCAGCCTGTCGTGACCTGGACAGGAAAAAAGACGAGGATTGCTGGGAGGAGCAAGGTATTTATACCGATCGTTAACTCTTTCCTGTCCAGTGACCTGATAGGCGGGATTAACCCATGTTGGTGAATTGTCTGCCATGGGTGACTTGGGAAATGTTTATATTATACATTACCTTTACATCCAGATAGTCCGCTAAGAATGAGGCAGATAATGATGTCTGTGTGTTTTTTTTACCCGGCTTTTTGGCCATCCATTTACTGACAAGATCTTCTGGCTTTTGTAAAGCAAAAAGCAATCCAAAGATCTGGCATGAGCTGAGCCAGACCCAGCTATGAGGATAAAGCTGGCCATAGACACACAGATCCTATCATACGAATAGAGGATTCGTACGATTTTCGGATTGTGTGTGGAGAGTGCCGACGTCTTTCGTCCGGCGGAGATCGGTCGCTTGGTCGATCGGTCAGGTTTGATTTTGACCCGGCCGATCCCGCCGGAGCCCATTGCGCATCGTAATCTGATCGTTCGGCCATATGGCCCAACGTTCAGACTACCCCCAATATAGCCATGCTCGTTAATGGCATATTGGGGAAAGATCCGCTCGTTTGGCGATGTCGCCAAACAAGCGGATCTTTGCGTCTATGGCCACCTTACCACAGATGAGACTGAACATGGGCTAAAATGTCATATCTTACTCAGACTGGCAAAGCTGTTCCCTGACTAGAAAGAATAGTTATAGAAGAGGCTTCTTATATAAGTGGAAGACATGTTTTTCAAGTTCAGTTATGGGACCTATTATCCAGAATACTCTGGATTTGGGTTTTTATGGGGTATTTCTGTAATTTGGACCTCCATGCTTTAAGTCTACTAAAAAAGTAATTTAAACATTAAACACTATAGGATTATTGAGGATTGTATTTTATAATTTAGTTGGGATCAAGTACAAGGCATTGTTTTATTATAGAGCCTTATTACAGAAAAAAAGAAACCTTTTTTATAATTATTTTGAATTATTTAATCAAAGTAGTAGTTCATGGGAGATGGATTTCCCGTAATTTGAAGCTTTTAGGATAATGAGTTTCTGGATAATTGATCTCATACCTGTCCTGGCCAATGTTCCCTCGATGCTGTGCACTGTTGCACACAAACACACACTGTTTAAGCATAGTGCACACAATAAGTTGTGGTGCGCACAAAGGATTTTGGGTGAAAACATAACATTTTGCATTTATTTTGACCTGCGCACACAGTTTCTGAAAATGCGCACAAAAATTTAAAATGTTTGCGCAAAATAATTTTTTTTGCGTACATAGCCGAGAAGGAATTCGAGAGAGAATTGGTCCTTGTAACATTCTGGCATATTAATCCCCCCTTTAATTTTCAAGAATAGTAAGAGTCCCAATGAGTTCCATGAGATGGATTTTTAGTTACTGACAAAAGCATGAAATTAGAAATATCACTTTTATTTTAGAAAGCCCTTCTTGTTCATGAATATTAAATGCAGTTCGAAAGGTAATATGGTTCAGATTTCATTATTGTGGTTCAGATTCTGCTTTTACTTGCAAGGCATCTGCCAGTGACAGTAATGGAAATAAACACGTAAAATGTAAAATGCATTGTGAAATACAGACTTGATTTCCGTCTCTGGCCCTAAAAGGACAACAGACTTTCCTAACATTGTAAAAAGGTCTACTAGAAGGAACTTTAATTATAATGGAGGATTCCTTAATGAAGGAATAGAGGGAAAAAAACTTTGAATTTCGAATGTTTTTTTTGGCTACTTCGACCATCGAATGGTCTATTTGACCTTCGACTTCAAATCGAATGATTCGAACTAAAAATCGTTCGACTATTCGACCATTCGATAGTCGAAGTACAGTCTCTTTAAGAAAAAACTTCGACCCCCTAGTTCGCCACCTAAAACCTACCGAAGTCAATGTTAGCCTATGGGGAAGGTCCCCATAGGCTTTGCTACCTTTTTTTGGTCGAGCAAAAGTCGTGGATGGATTAAAATCCTTCGAATTGAACAATTCGAAGGATTTAATCGTTCGATCGAACGATTTTTCGTTTGATCAAACTATTTGCGCTAAATCCTTCGACTTCGATATTCGAAGTCAAAGGATTTAACTTCGATGGTCGAATATCGAGGGTTAATTAACCCTCGATATTCGACCCTATGTAAATCTGCCCCGAAGTGTTCTGAAAGTTAATGGAAGTTTTTTTCTGAACAAGATGGCAGAACTGTCTTACTTACCAAGTATTACAGCCATAATCTCTTGGTGCGTTGATAACTGAGTAACGTTGCATTCCATTAAATCCTTAGCAATTAATGTAAGAAAACTAAACAGCAATCTATCTGCTGCCTTTTCTTCAGTCTCTTCTTTTAACTGCAATAGCCAAAATATCTGTTTAGTCAGAGAAAGAGAATATAGTGAATTGCTTTTAATCTATTCAAATTTGAGAAAGAGGCTGCTCTGATGTTTTTCTGGTTAGGAAAGGTTTGAAAAAGATTTCTAATGTTATTCCTAAGCAGAAGAACATGAGAGCAGCCTCTTTCTTTCTCCTGCAACTTCCTTGACTACTTGGTGGTCAGACAATGAACCAAAATTAATTGATGTTAACAGTACATGTAACTTTAAATATCTTGTATGACTGTACATTGCAAAAGTGCTTAGAATAGCCCCCTGCTCAATTTTACATTCACTCAATTTTAAGGTTTACTTATCCTTTTAAGGGAACAAACCTGTTTCCACAGAAGAATTTTAAACTATTTTGTGGCTGCTGGTGGACAGCAGCCGTACCATGCAGTCAAACTTTTCCTTTGATCATGACTTCCATGGCTCAGCAAGTGCACATACCTTTTCTTTAGAAAGCCACTTAGTGACCAAGGAAAACAACAGATCCTTCTTCTGAAGAATGATTTTATGAAGAAGGGACATCACTGCAAGGGAAGCCATTTTTTTGCACTTCGTGGAGTCATCATTTACCATTAACAAAACAACCGGGACCAAAACCAGGCCACAGAACTGGTCAAGAATGGTCTGTAAGGCAAAATACTGTATATGCTTTAGTGTGGTTTTATTTCACCAGAAATAAATATACCAAATATAAGGGACCTGAAGCACCTCCTGTTATGCAAAAGCAATCAACCGCAGTACATGTCAACACTAGCACACTTACTTCTGGGAATGCCTGGAAAAGGTAAGCCATCATTTCCAAAGCAGCCTCTCTTCCAGTTTCCTATTCATCGCTGCACCAAAAGGAACAAACAACTGACTGTTATAACTGGGAAATAGGTATACTGCATAGATGGAAGGTTACTTCGCATGTGTGAGTTTATAAACTAGAAGTAAATTGGGATATTTAAGACAATCACTGTATTCTGTTAAAGTCCAGCTCCCAGCAAACTAGAAGCAGGTTGGAGGTCTCTAACCTTTAGATTTAACAATGCTCAGTTTGATCATATTACACATTGCCAGGTTAGGAGATATCAGGGCAAATTCACTAAGATTCGTAGTTGCGCCAGCGTCCGCTTCACCGCACTTCACCAGGCATATTTTCCCCAGCGCTAAAATCCGAAGTTGCGCCCAGGGGAAGCGTAAGGTTGCGAAGTTGCGCTAGCATTAATTCGCCAAGCAAAGCGAAGTTACGCTAGCGATGCTTAATTTGCATACAGCGCCAAATTGACTTTACAATGAGGTATATGTAGCATCACTACACAAGCCTGGGAAACCTTCAAAACAGCAAATAACATTTTTATTTTGCCCTACACATGTGCCCACTGTATAGTTAAGGTGCCATGAGTTAGGAAATGTAAGGGGGAAGGAGGGTAGCCCCAAAAAAATGTTTGATCTTTTTCAGCCTATCTTCCATAAAAAAAGAAAGAACACCAGCATTTTTTGGGACTTAGAAAAATGTTTAACTTTTTTTTGAAGCAATCCCCATCTACTCTATTGCACTTTTCCTGGTCTGAGGTGGCGAAGGAAGTCTGGCGTAAAAGGTAGCGTTCAGAAAAATTTGCGTGTCACTGAATTTGCGTAGTTACGTCCGTTGTACAAATTCGCCAGGCGTAAGGGTGCGAGGTAACACTAGCGAATTTACGCCAGTGTCTGTTAGTGAATCAGCAAATTAACGAAAATGCCCAACGCTAGCGTTAGGCGCTTTGTCCTTTAGTGAATTTCCCCCATTGACTGTAGCTACGTCAACCTCATTCTTCAAATCAACCACACCCAGCACAGATTTACAGAAAAGACAAAATACGTCAGTTTGATTATGGAGCACTTGCTAGATAGTTTAATCCATTGCGATGTGCTAAACAATGGAACACCAGCTCTTTGCAGCCCCAGGTGCATGCTGTACCCTTATAATTCAATGAAGACTGCAGAACTCCGGAGTGCTGTTGTCTTCACTGAATTGCAACATAGTTTAAGAGATCTCTTTTACCATTACTAAATATGGGCGGCAACCCATTATCAATTTAACACATGTAAATGTCTGTTTGTTTGAATTATGCATCATTCCTCGCTAAGCAATGCATCTTGTAAAAAAAATAAAAGGGCATCTTATTTTAGCATTTTAATGAGAGAGATTCACAGCAACCAAATCAAACAACCGTGTACATTGTTACGGAGCCAATATAATTTATGAGGCACACTGAAACATATCTAGAGCTGTGACTAAAAGGAATTATCCCTGGAGACATTTGTGCTAGCTCATCTATGCATTTCAGTAATATTATGTTCTATTGGCCAGAGAAGCATGATGATCAAACTTATTGAGGTTTAATGAGAGTGATAATTTGGAGTCAAAGTTATTATTCTCCAGGCCAGCAGAATATATTATTTGAGCATCAGAAACACTGCTCCAAAACATAAATTCTCAATAGTATGTATGTTCACCAAGAAGCCTTAAAAACACTTAAAATACCTTCAAATCCCAATGTTGCTGTCCCACTGCTTAAAGAGCATGTAAAGGCAAACACATAAAATCCCATTTTTACTTTCTGTAATGAAAAAGAAACCTATCTCCAATATACTTTAATTAAAGAATGTGTACCGTTTTTATAAGAAACCGGACTGTATGCAGTGAAATTCTCCATTCATTTACTGCTGTGGATAGGAATTGTCAGACGGTCCCTAACTGCTGAGCAGGGAAACAATCATACTTATGAACAGCAGGGGGAGCCCCCGCCTTACTTCCCAGCCATGCAGAACTCAAGCAGCTTTGTTTATGAAGATCCCTAAGCAGCCCAGACCACACTGAGCATGTGCACAGTCCTAGGGGGCAGATTTACCTAGGGTCGAATATGGAGGGTTAATTAACCCTCCATATTCGACCGTCGAAGTCAAATCCTTCGTCTTTGAATATCGAAGTCGAAGGATTTTGCGCTATTCCTACAATCGAAGGAATAATCAAACGATTCGAAGGATTTTAATCCATCGATCGAAGGATATTCCTTCGATCAGGAAATTGTTAGGTTTTAGGTGGCGAACTAGGGGGTCGAAGAATTCTTTAAAGAGACAGTACTTCGACTATCGAATAGTCGAACAAATTTTAGTTCGAATCGTTCGATTCGTAGTCGAAGGTCGTAGTCGAAGTAGCCATATTCGACCATTCGAAATTCGAACTTTTTTCCTCTATTCCTACACTCGAACTAAGTAAATGGGCCCCATAGTCTTGCAAAGATGTTTAACAAAGTCACAAGATGGTGACCCCCTGTAGCCAACTTTGAAAGCATAAATTATTTGTTTGATTAGGCTTGTGGTGCAGTAAGTTCATGTTTATATTTAGTATACAAAATACAGCATTTCTAGCCTTATTCTATTTTAGACTTTACATGCCCTTTAACTGAACAGCCATAGAGGAAAATTAAGCAGGGAAAATCCCCAGGCATATGTATATGACCATATAGAATGTGGATCAGCCTTCAGATGTAGACTCTGCATCATATGTGGGAAGAGCTTAATTACAATTAACAAAGAGAGTAAAATATGTCAAGCCAGTCTTGAGCAAAACAGGATAGTCAAGATGGTACTTTTTAGAGTAAATTAGGGGATGGGTTACGTCCAGTATTAGCTGGCAGCATTATAAATACATGTTGTCATTTCACATCTGCTAACACAAGTGCATGGGTTCCTTTACCTGCCGACACTGGACTCTGACTTGCTCGCTCTGGCCAGTGACTGCCAACTTAGCTACCTTCTGCATCACCTCATCAATCTCAGGAACAATCACTTTCCTTGATACAATGGCCTTTAAAATAACAGAAGAACACAAATAGTCATTATAAATTTTCCCAGAGGAAATCCCAGTTATTTGAAAAAATTTAGCTCAACTCGAACTGGCACAGTTACTAGGAACAGAATGGTCACTAGCTGAACAATGCACCATTATATACTTCTTGCTTTTGCCTTATTTACAGCTCAGACGTAATGCTGTTTTGAAGATGCTGTACATTTAAAATTCCAAGTGTAGATAAAAACATATTACAAGTTTTCTACTTTTTAGTATTCACAAACAAAAAGGTTTGCTTCTACATTGTTTTATAAAACAGGAGATGTATTTATTTTTTTCTACTGATATTTAGAAACAGAATTTTTTTGGAAAATGTTTTGGTTATACATTAGATGTGCCAAAGGCAGTCACTTGTCATGATGATCGTACAGATCTTCCTCGGCATTAACACCTGCAGCTGCTTCTCTATAATTTCTCCCTTTGTGTGTCTTACCAATATGGTAACACACTGCAAAATAAAGGACCACTTATTACTGGGGTGGCAGCTAGGAGTCTGGGCAATTTCTGATACAATGTAGAAATGACCTGAGCAGTCTTATAAACTCTCAAGTTTATAAAGTAATACTGTACTTTGCATGCAGTAGGATCAGAACTAGGGACAGGCAGAAAAGGCAACTCCCAAAGTGGGGGGTCACAATTTCAGGGAAAAAAATACTGTTTAATACACCTTATTGCTGCCTGCTAGGGATGTAGCGAACGTCGGAAAAAAAGTTCGCGAACATATTCGCGAACTTGCGCAAAAATGCGAGCGGTTCGCGAACGGTTCGCGAACCCCATAGACTTCAATGGGAAGGCGAACTTTAACATCTAGAAAAGACATTTCTGGCCAGAAAAATGATTTTAAAGTTGTTTAAAGGGTGCAACGACCTGGACAGTGGCATGCCAGAGGGGGATCAAGGGCAAAAATGTATCTGAAAAATCTGCCTGTGTGTGCTTGGAAGAGATAGTGTAGGGGGAGAGCTGTTAGTGATTTCAGGGACAGATGATAGTAAGCTTGCTGGCTAGTAATCTGCTTGATACTGCTCTGTATTGGAGGGACAGAAGTCTGCAGGGATTTGAGGGACATTTTAGCTTAGGTAGCTTTGCTGGCTAGTAATCTACTGTTCTCTTTAAACAACTGCCATACGTTGACCTTGTAGGCATTGTTTGCCCAGTTTTTTGGACGCAGCCACTGAAGCACAGTTGCCAGAAAAAATATGCCATATAAATGCTGAAAATAGTCATTTTTCGCCATTACGTAAAATATATTATGGCTGCTTGAAAAAAGTGACTCCGGTGTTTTTTCTGGAGACGGTAATATTATGGATATTTAGACAGAATGGGAACAAGGTCACACAGCTCGATGGCGGGTTGAAGAAAACAGTGTGCAAATAATGCCTACAAGGCCAACGTATACACTACTACAGCGGTGGATACGGATTACGTAAAATATATTATGGCTGCTTGAAAAAAGTGACTCCGGTGTTTTTTCTGGAGACGGTAATATTATGGATATTTAGACAGAATGTGAACAAGGTCACACAGCTCGATGGCGGGTTGAAGAAAACAGTGTGCAAATAATGCCTACAGGGCAAATAATGCCTAAAAGGTCAACTTATACACTACTACAGCGGTAGTAAAATAAAAAAAAGTAAAATAAAAAAAAAATGAATATTAAAAAAAAAAATTAAAGTTGGTGCTGCTGAACTACTAGGAGCAGCAGATTAGCACACCAGTCCCACTCCCCAACACTGCTAGACTAATAGCACTGGGCTCTTATAGTAGTAGTAGTAGTAGTAGTAGTAAAACAACAAAAAAATAAATAAAAGCAGTCCTTACAAGGACTACTGTTATTGCAGCAGTCAGCAGATGAGATCAGAAGCAGGACAGCTGCCCACTGCAGCTACATACAGAGCACTGCAGTAGAAGGTAGATTACTAGCCAGCAAAGCTACCTAAGCTTAAATGTCCCTCAAACCCCTGCAGACTTCTGTCCCTCCAATAACAGAGCAGTATCAAAACGATTACTAGCCAGCAAACTTTCAACTGTCCCTGAAATCACTAACAGGCAGCAGCTCTCTCCCTACACTATCTCTTCAGCACACACAGGCAGAGTGAAAAAACGCTGCAGGGCTTCGGTTTTTATAGGGAAGGGGAGTGGTCCAGGGGAGAGCTTCCTGATTGGCTGCCATGTACCTGCTGGTCTGGGGTGAGAGGGCAAAAAAAAGCGCCAACAATGGCGAACCCAAAATGGCGAACGTCGCGCGACGTTCGCGAACTTCCGGCGAGCGCGAACACCCGATGTTCGCGCGAACAAGTTCGCCGGCGAACAGTTCGCGACATCTCTACTGCCTGCCCTGAATTTTTTGAAAAGGGTGAGTAGGAGCAATGCATTGTTAAGGGAAAACTATACCCCTCAAACAATATAGGTCTCTATAAAAATAATATTGTATAAAACAACTCATATGTAAAACTCTGCTTCATATAAATAAACCATTTTCATAATAATGTAGGGAATTTGTGCAAACACCTTGCTCTTATCCTTGGAGGGCAGAAGCACAGAGCCTGTGTTTCTATCTGAGCATCCAAAGGGGCTGGTAGTCGCATTGTATGACTGAATGTGCTGGATTCGCCTGAAGAGAGCTCTAAAGTATCCGAAGAGGATTTGTGAGTATCCTGTTTAAAGGGACAGTACCCTAAAGAGTACCCTAAAGAGTGCTGAAGATAAACAGACTGTTTATTAAAGGCCATTAAAGGACTTTGCCTTTTTAGTTAGCTAGACAGCGTTGTGCTAGCAAGTTAGTTAGTGAGGCCCTATTGCCACCAGTTAGGAGTGCTACCTGTATTAGGTGCCCATTTATTTTAGATAAACAGTTATTTAAGTTAACCAATACTGTGTGTGTGTTATTACTGTATTCCTAATGGGGCCACCAGTAGGTGCATTCCCGGATCCCACTAGGCGGAGGAACTACGCTAGTAAGTACCAGGTACCCAGTCTCTCCCCATACCACTGCGGAGTGGCTCAGGTTTGTCACGTGCCATCAGGTAAGCGCCACAAGTGGAGTGTAACACAGACAAAGGGGTGTCGAAAGGGTTACAATAATAAACTTAGTAGTATGTGCCATTGGGTAATCATAAGCAGGAAATTGCCATTTTAAAATATACGGGAAGCCCCCTGGGATCGTATGATTCACAGTGCACACACACATACCAAACAAACTATACTTGTTAGATCACATGAGCCAATTAACAGACAGAGTTCTGTCTTTTGCTTCCACACGTCTTCCTGTTACAGTTAGAGTTGTAGTATTTCTGGTCAGGTGATCTCCGAGGCAACATACAGACCATGAAAAATGATGGTTCAAGGTAGGAGATATAAAAGGGCAATATTTATATATATTCCAATTTGATAAGATTCTTTAATATGCCACTTAATTTGATATAAAATATCTGTTGCTCAAGTATTCATTTTGGGGATATAGTATCCCTCGAAGCAAGTGTGGAAGTGGGGGGAACGGGTATGGATAGCAAGTGGATGGTGGGCTATTGTGGTGGCAGGCGAGTGTTGTACAAGAGGTACTTGCCTTGAGTGCATGCACCACTTGCCAGGCACTGCCTTGCATTACCTTCTCCAAGATATAGCAGTTCCATATAGTGTTGATACGTGACTTTTGGGGCTACAGATATTTTCCAGTAGATTGTTGGCTAACTGGACTCCAATGTATGACTAGCAAACAGCTGAAATGTATAGTAACTGAGGGCTATTTTATGACCACAGCTGTGGATGAGTTAAAAATTGGTGCAGTTGCTGTGCAAATTGACATCATAATCAAAGGAACTTGCATCCAAACACACTCCTTGCACCAAGCTCCATTGCGCACCACCAGATGATGAATTATGCACAAGTGCACCAACTGGAGCTCCAGGTTTCCCATCGTGAGCAGCATCAATACTCACAGCAGAATCAATGCAAAAGAAATAGGCATGGTGGATTGCATCCAAAACTGCTCTTTGCACACTGTACTTGTGTAGATAAATAACCGCTAATGATCTGCTGTTTCATAAGGAGTCTGTGGGCAGGAGTTCTGGCTTGCCAAGTCGAATTAGAAGAATCAGAACATTTCTGCCAGTATTTACATGAAATTCTCACCTTGAAACAGTTAAAAACTAAGTGGAAATTCTGCCCTTTGGCTACTCCAGCTTTGGCATAATCTTTCAGCAGCAGAAAGAGCTGTTTGGTTTTAAGGGAAGGCAAAGGAAACTTTAGGATCCAGATGAAAGACTGTGAAGCTCCAGTGATAACCTGCTTAAAATTTAAACGTGCATATTGAAACAGCTTATGTATTCTCAGATGCTATTGAAATAATAGCTATATCCATGTGCAGGTGCATCCTAGAATACAGATTCACATATAGAAATACAAAAAGCTCACGGAATAGATATGGAATATCAGACATTTGATCTAACTCTTTTGCAGATGCCATTTCTTGAATAATAGCATGACTTGAATATTCAGATCCTTGTAAAGACATTGTTAATCTACTGATTAGCCTTAAACAGAGAAAGCTGGTTGTGATGAAAATTATTACCACCTTGCAGGCAAAGAGAGTCCAGTATAAGATAGTAACTTGATCCTCCCAGTAAGAGCTGCAGGATTTTGGGTCACTGGAGCTAAAAGACATATTGGAACCCTAATACAAAAATGTGTAAAATGTCAAAGACTAAGAGGTTAACACCACACACAACAAATGGCAAATTTACCATCTGACAGATTAAGCACCAACCCTCCTTTTTCTAATGTTGGTCTTGATGTCTTTGGTCAATAGTTAATTACTACCCAAAGAACATGAAGCGCCCAAACCAACAACAAAAGATGGGCTTTATTATTCACTTGCATGAGCATAAGAGCTGTACATATTGAAGTAATTAAATCAATGGATACATCGAGTTTCATCAATGCCTTTCAAAGATTTGTCTTGATAAGAGGGACTGTAAAGCAATTGCGTTCTGATTGTGGAACCAACTTTATTGGAGCATGTAAAGAGCTGCAAATTGACACAAACCTTTTCAACAAATACATAACTGAGAATGGCTCCACATGAATATTTAATCCACCTCATTCTTCTCATATGGGTGGATCATGGGAAAGAATGATTGACATTGCACGTCACATTTTAGATTCAATGTTGCTGGATGCCAATACTACACGACTTACTTGTGAAATGTTAACTACCTTTTTGGCAGAAATAGCAACTAGAATAAATTCAAGACCTTTAGCCTCTATTTCTTCAGACCCAGAATCTCCACAAATCCTAACTCCAGCAATTCTTCTTACACAAAAGATGGCAACACTCCAGACCCCAGTTGGAGACTTTGGCTCAGACAATCTTTACAGGAAACAATTGAAACGTGTTCAGCATCTTGCCGATTATTTTTGGAACAGATGGAGGAAGGAGTACTTTACAAAGCCACAGGAAATGGCAGAATGATAGACCAAATTTAAATAAAGGAGATCTAGTTCTTCTAAAAGATGATCACAGTCATCACAATGAATAGCCAATGGGACTAACAAACAAGGTCTTTCCCAGCAATGATGAGACGGTATGGAAGGTTGAAGTGAAGGCTGTAAAAAACGGAATGGCAAAGACTTTCACTAGACCTATCACGGAACTAATACATTTGCTGCCTAATAAAGATAACTCAAAGTCAACTAATGGGAAAACCAAAGAAGACAAGGCATAAATTACTTCAAGTATACCACTATGGACTATACAATGTTATTGTTGCATGTTCTCTCTTCTGGCAGGCTCCTGTAGAAAGGCAGAGTTCAACGGTCAGCCAATTATATTTATTCTCAGGTGTACTTGCATATTTTTTTGTTGATATATCTAAAGTGTTTAATTAGATATAGATAGACACTGATAGCTATGTGAAGAGACAACCACTTCCACAGTAACACGTTACAATAACCAGTACTCACTAAATGCTGGGAGAGAATTACTTGAATGTAATACATGTCACAGTAAAGAAGGACTTGAGGAGAACTTTGATACCTGCTTTTGGGAGTGTATGGAGGTTTTGTAATCTAAGTTGTTTATATTTACTTTGACAGGATATTTAGTTATTAGCTCACTTGTGCACTCATTTTTTTTCCTCATTTTGTCCACATTCAGCATAGTCTTACTGAAGTACTGGAGGATTACAGAAGTGTGCGGGTATATTAACCTCACACCAACAGTGGGAGATTCTAGCAAGAACAAAGATAGCATTTTAAGTGTGAAAGACAATAAGACCAAGATACATGGAAAAATATAAGCATTGGTTTGTTTCTTTCAGTCTTCATACCATCATTTATGTTTTCAACATCAGGGAGAACACAATCATTTACGATACAAGCAGGGAAGGTTCTCTACAGCTTCAAAAGATTGTCTGCCACATCTATAACCAGTTTTTTATAAGTTCTTTGTTGAGAGAAGGGCAAACACATTAAGTAGTACATCATATTCAGGCTGCCAAAGCATTTGTTTTCCAAGCAAAGGGAAACATCTATTTAAAAAAATATATACTATGTAAAGGTCATTACATACAGTGATATGGAGCACAAACTGAATTAAAAGTAAGATATTTAGCTTAAGTTTTCCAACCAGAGAATGATGAAGACATTCAATTGAGCAAGTTTTGACCAAAGCTGCAAACCATGAGTAAATGATTGGGATTCCCAGTGAAGTTTATTAAATGCCTGCACTGCTTACAATATCCCTTAATAAAAACACATTTCTGTAGTCATGTCACCTACTAGTATTTGACATTCTGACTCCCCTGTTCTGCTCACTTTTGATGCAAATTACCTCCAATAGATATGCAAATTGCATCTTCTGCTCAAGGCACTTTTTAATGACATTTTTCTTCTACTCCATTTCTAAATAGTTATTGCATATTTACTGAGTATATACTTTATTCTATGTGTGCAATAGAGGCATATGATAAACACGGTCTAAGAATGCAATGTTATCTGGTTTTATTGCTCCAAATATGGATAAGTTTCAGTAAAAGGGATGGGGAATACTGACTTTCAGCAGCAAGTCTGCTAATCTGCAAGAAATAAATCAAATCAAAAGCAATGATTACGTTCTACACTGACAATCACTTGCTTTATACTATACACAGAATTCTTCATTTCCATTCCATTTACAGCCTTTTTTATGGTTCCACCAATATAAAATGCATAATGCATATACCTAACTATATAGTGTCTATTAAATAAATTCAGTTACCTATGGCCATACAACAGCATGAAAAACAGCATCAATCTTATTAGTAGAGAAAAGATACGACTCAAAAGCTGTAAAAAAATTCTCCAATTCGTTTGACCCCAAGTTGCCTCAAGTTCTTTAGTGGGTTGATAAACTTTAGTTGTATCTAAAAAAAAAAATGTATATATATATATATTATATATATATATATATATATATATATATATATATATATACAATTCCAACGTTTATGATGCACTAATCCCAATGTATATCAGAGTCAAGGGTGCTGATCCCAATAGCAGTGAGTAATTCCGCTTCTTAGTTATATTGGTCCAACCAGATCGCACTCCATATTTAAACATAGCTTTTATTAGCCTGTTAAAATGTATCAAAAAATGGCATTCTTCACAACATAGTAGCAGCGTCATTTGTATCAAGACACTTATCTGTTAAAAGTCCAGCATAAACGCTATATTCATCCACACTCACGCGACGTTTCGGGACACATCCGTTCCCTTTCTCAAGCGTATGTATCGTGTAGTAGTGTGTAGGACTCCATTGCACACACTTTCTGCTTCCTCGTTAGGCGGGGCATACGTGGTAAGTAACTGTGATGATGCTTCCTCACCTGGAGGCCGGATCTGCACGTCAGTCACCACATATCTCCACCCTCCCGTTACTATGCAAAGTCCATAGTTACCAAAGAAAAGAAATATATCAGTAACAGCAAATTACATGGGCATTTTTCACTATATCTGATGATTGTAGTTGTTTGAGCAAATTATGCCAAAATGAAAAGCAAAAGTTGACAGATGAAATGGCAAAAAAGAAAAAAAAATTTTTTTAAAAAAATACAAAAGTACTTATAAAGAAAAAATATACACAAAATAATATTAGTTGCCCAAAATATTACTACTCACCCTAAATGGGTACTTTACAGAAATAAATGCAAGTCAAAATCACGATTTAGACCCCTTGGACTGAGAGTCCCTAGCCTGTCAATCCATTTAACTTCTGCTCTTTTTAATGCTAGAACACGATCTCCTCCTCTTTTCAGAGGTGGGACGTGTTGGATAACTCTGAATTTCAGCTCCTCTGATGTATGTCCTTGTTCTAAACAATGTCTAGAGACTGGCAATGATCTGTTGCCCACGTGTATAGTTGATCTATGCTGAGAAAACCTATCCTTCACCCTCTGGGTGGTTTCTCCAACATAGACCAACCCACATGGGCACACCAGCATATATACAACAAAATTGGTATCACACGTATTGTAACCCCTAATTTG
Organism: Xenopus laevis; assembly: GCF_017654675.1. Classification (NCBI taxonomy): domain Eukaryota; kingdom Metazoa; phylum Chordata; class Amphibia; order Anura; family Pipidae; genus Xenopus; species Xenopus laevis. The sequence goes on from NC_054376.1 coordinate 98,354,388, forward strand.
ATACTTCTGATCCCTATGTGGATGGTCGAAATCAGGACGTGTTCCTCCTATGGCGGGGTGACCTGGACTCCTTGGCCGTCTTCCGTGAGGCAATTAATGGGGCCCATAATGACATTAAATTCAGGATGACAGCTGATCTCCAAGTAGTTACTTTCTTAGATGTATTGGTTACACGAACCGAGACAGGGTTTGATACTCGTATCTATACAAAACCCACTGATCGAAATCAACTTCTTTCTTATGACAGCTTCCATCCCCCCTCAGTTAAGAGATCGATTCCTATCAGCCAGTTTACCAGAGTGAGTAGAATTACAAATAATCCGGTGGTCTTGGAACAAGACTTAGAAATAATGTCTAGGAAACTTACAGATAGGGGATATCCGAATCAGCTAATACAAAAAAATCAACAGGCTGCTATGGAAGGGATTCTTGGATGTACATCAAGAGATCGGCGTACTACAGGTAACAGATTAGCTTATGTATCCCAGTATAATTCTGCCAGTTCCAAATTTAAATGCATACTAGATAAACATTGGCACTTATTAAAAGATGCATATCCCTCAATTCCAGAGTTTCAACAAGGCCCTATGATGTCCTATCGCAGAGGAGCAACCATAGGGAGTAGATTAGTGAATGCAGACATACGGAAACCACCTAATAAGGCAATGTTTTGGGGTCCCAAGAAAGAGGGCATGTATAGATGTAAGGGTTGTGCCCAGTGTCGATTTGTATTGGTAGGTCCTGATTTCGACCATCCACATAGGGATCAGAAGTATCAAATTAGGGGTTATAATACGTGTGATACCAATTTTGTTGTATATATGCTGGTGTGCCCATGTGGGTTGGTCTATGTTGGAGAAACCACCCAGAGGGTGAAGGATAGGTTTTCTCAGCATAGATCAACTATACACGTGGGCAACAGATCATTGCCAGTCTCTAGACATTGTTTAGAACAAGGACATACATCAGAGGAGCTGAAATTCAGAGTTATCCAACACGTCCCACCTCTGAAAAGAGGAGGAGATCGTGTTCTAGCATTAAAAAGAGCAGAAGTTAAATGGATTGACAGGCTAGGGACTCTCAGTCCAAGGGGTCTAAATCGTGATTTTGACTTGCATTTATTTCTGTAAAGTACCCATTTAGGGTGAGTAGTAATATTTTGGGCAACTAATATTATTTTGTGTATATTTTTTCTTTATAAGTACTTTTGTATTTTTTTAAAAAAAAATTTTTTTTCTTTTTTGCCATTTCATCTGTCAACTTTTGCTTTTCATTTTGGCATAATTTGCTCAAACAACTACAATTATCAGATATAGTGAAAAATGCCCATGTAATTTGCTGTTACTGATATATTTCTTTTCTTTGGTAACTATGGACTTTGCATAGTAACGGGAGGGTGGAGATATGTGGTGACTGACGTGCAGATCCGGCCTCCAGGTGAGGAAGCATCATCACAGTTACTTACCACGCATGCCCCGCCTAACGAGGAAGCAGAAAGTGTGTGCAATGGAGTCCTACACGCTACTACACGATACATACGCTTGAGAAAGGGAACGGATGTGTCCCGAAACGTCGCGTGAGTGTGGATGAATATAGCGTTTATGCTGGACTTTTAACAGATAAGTGTCTTGATACAAATGACGCTGCTACTATGTTGTGAAGAATGCCATTTTTTGATACATTTTAACAGGCTAATAAAAGCTATGTTTTAAATATGGAGTGCGATCTGGTTGGACCAATATATATATATATATATATGCAGTCCCACAGTACCAGCACTCAGACAGATGTTGCCAGTGGTGCACGATCAATAAATCGTATATAGTCTTATGAAGGATCAGCACACACTGTTCTGTAGTGAAGTAATAGTGTTTATTTTCAAACAAAACACATTTTTATCCATATATAGTTATTATAAACATATAGTTATTATAAACAAAACTGACACAACATAACAGGCATGGGACCTGTTATCCAGAATGCTTGGGAACTGGGGTTTTCTGGATAAGGGATTACCTTAAATCTACCTAATAATAATTTCAACATTTTTAATAACCTCAATAGGATTATTTTGCCTCCAATACAATCTATAATTGTATTGTATTTGGCATTAAGTACAATGTACTGTTTTATTATTACAGAGAAAAGGGAAATCATGTTTTGAAATTTGAGTTATTTGATTATAATCGAGTCAATGGCCTTCCCGTAATCTGGAGCTTTCTGGAGAAAGAGTTTCCAGCAATGGAAACATCTACCAATTATTGTGCCCATGTCTTCGGGCCCTAGTAGCAGACATAATGTCTGACATTCCCAACCTACCTGTATTAGTGAAAATCAGTGGCATGTGCAATATTTATGTTTTCCCACTTGGAATTTACCAGTAGGAAGCATCAGCTATCATTCTGTATAAAGTGGTGGTTAATATGGGATAGTGCAAACGCTACTGTCTCTCAGGTGCACATAACTATCCCAGGGCAATAAGCTTCTCAAGTAGCAAAGCTGTAGCTGCCCCTCTGTAAATAAATTGCAGTGTTCATATTATAAACAGCACAGGAAGGTGTTAATCACTTGGTTTCACCTGGACCTTTGCTATTAAAGTTAAAATTTGCCAAAGTTCTACTTAAGCAATAAAAGGAGTGCTCTGCAAACATCCCGTAATCATTAGCTTGGATGGAGCCAATGTCATCTACTTTATAGGATTTCTGACACCCTGGCATCTAATGAAGCGGTAAATGAACTTTGCAAATGACTGCTTGGCATTTCAGCCAAATATCTGAGGGTTACTGAGTCTTCAAATCTGTTGTAAAAACAAGTTAGGGATTCCAGGAACAGGCATTACATGCAGGGTAACATGAAGGTGTTTATAATAGTGCTTGAGTAAACATGTAACACACTGGTTAAAGGGAGGAAATTGACTATAAAAAGAATACATTTTAATATCATGTCCTCTACAGCACAATTGAAGGACCCAAGTAACTGGCTTGTTTAGTACTAGGGTATAGGGATGCAGTGTGGTTCCCACTGATAACAATTATATGTGTTTCAAAACTTTCAGGACCCCCCCATCATTTAACCATTATGAGCCTGTATGCATAAGGTACCTGTTGCATACGCACATTAGTATACAGGTAGGGGGTTAAAGCTGAAATGGTGCCTGTAACCTAAAAAGCATTTGCTGACCAAGGGAAACACCACAGCAGCGAAAGGGCCTCTAATTCTCCTTTATACAGTTACATTTAGGTTAAAACATACACATTTCCATCAAGTTAGACCTTTTTCTAAATAAAACTTGCCTATTAGCTACAGGGTGGGGGAGACAACTGTGAGATTTTACTTGTACAGGGCATGGACCCTAAAAGAGTGGCTGTCCGCAACAAGACAGATGTACAGCGCCTTGCAAGAGTATTCACCCCCCTTGGCTTTTTTTTTACCTATTTTGTTACATTCCAATCTGTAATTTAAATGTTTCTTAATCTTATTTTATGTGATGGATCTGCACAAAATAGTCTAAGTTGGTGAAGTGAAATAAGAAAAATATATATAAAAAAAAGAATTAAAAAAAAAAAAAAAACTGAAAATTGCCATGTGCATATGTATTCACCCCCTTTGAAATGAAGCCCCTAAAAAATCCCGGTGCAACCAATTACCTTCAAAAGTTCCATAATTAGTGAAATGAAGTTCACCTGTGTGCAATCTAAGTGTCACATGATCTGTCAGTAAAAACACACCTTTTTCTGACATGGTGCCACAACAATGGTACCACAACAAACCTTCCAAGAGAGGGCCGCCCACCAAAACTCACAGACCGGGCAAGGAAGGCATTAATCAGAGAGGCAGCACAGAGACCAAAGGTAACTCTGAAGGAGTTGCAGAGTTCCACAGCAGAGACTGGAGTATCTGTCCATAGGACCACAATAAGCCGTACACTCCATAGAGCTGGGCTTTATGGAAGAGTGGCCAGAAAAAAAACATTACTTAAAGTTAAAAATAAGAAGGAAGGTGCTCTGGTCAGATGAGACTAATATTGAAGTTTTCTAAAGCATACTGCTAAAGCAACACTGGAGTGGTTTAAGGGGAAACATTTAAATGTGTTGGAATGGCCTAGTCAAAGTCCAGACCTCAATCCAATTGAGAATCTGTGGTCAGACTTGAAGATTGCTGTTCACAAGCAAAAACCATCCCACATGAAGGAGCTGGAGCACGTTTGAGGAATGGGCAAAAATCCCAGTGGCAAGATGTGGCAAGCTCATAGGGGCAAATTCACTAAGCCGCGAAGCGCCGAACGCTAGCGTTAATTCGCTAGCGTTTGGCATTTTCGCTACTGAGCAAATTCACTAACGAACGCTGGCGTAGTTTCGCTAGTGTTACTTCGCAACCTTACGCCAAGCGAATTTTCGCTAGCGACGAAACAACGCAAATTCACTAACTAGCGCAGTGTACTGAACGCTACCTTTTACGCTAGACTTCCTTCTTTTTTCTAAGTCCCAAAAAAACGCTGGCGTGTTTTCTACATGATGGCTGATAGGCTGAAAAAGATTGAAAAATTTTTGGGGCTCCCCTTCCTCCCCCCTACATTTCCTGACTCATGGCAACTTACCTAGACAGTGGGCACATGTGTAGGGCAAAATAAAAATTTTATTTGCTGATTTGAAGGTTTTCTAGGCATTTGTAGTGCAGATACGTGTTCCTCCATTGAAATTTGAATTTCGCGCCATATGCAAATTAGCCTTCGCTAGCGTAACTTCGCTTTATATAGCGAATCAACGCTAGCGCAACTTCGCAAGCTTACACTACCCCTGTGTGCAACTTCGGATTTTAGTGAATTTGCGGAGCCCTGGCAAAAATACGCCTGGCGAAGTGCGGCGAAGTTGCGCGTGGCGCAACTTCGCATCTTAGTGAATTTGCCCCATAGAGACTTATCCAAAGCGACTTGCAACTGTAATTGCAGCAAAAGGTGGCTCTACATAATATTGACTTTAGGGGGGGTGAACAGTTATGCACGCTGAAGATTTCTGTTATTTTGTCCAATTTGTTGTTTGCTTCGCAATTAAAAAAAAAATCTTCAAAGTTGTAGGCATGTTCTGTAAATGAAATGGTGCAAACAATCCATTTTAACTCCAGGTTGTGAGGTAACAAAACCTGAAAAATGCCAAGGGGGTGAATACTTTTGCAAGGCACTGTATAACAGTCCCTTATTACCTTTTCCCTTTGCCCAAGAATGTGAGACATCGAAGCAGTTATGCACAGCAATATCCGTAACATTTCAGTGCAGATGCCCAAGAGGGAGAACTTTAGCGAGATCCAAACTTTCAACAGTTTGTATTACTGAAGCAAGGCAATGACCTGTAAAATAACAAGTGAGGAATTACAGTATGCTTAAAGGCAATCCTATTGTTATATTAACTCAAAAAAATTAACCTTGGAGACAAAGCATGAGAAAGGGAAATGAAAGATTAGCACGCTATCTAATATACAGTATATAGTTTCATACAATCTTTTAGATGTTTCACTGTCTCAAACACGAGCTCCAGGAACATTTGTATCTCCTCAGACAGTGAGCCAGCTAGAAACCACAGAACAATAGACATTCGGGTTCCTGACGCCGACTTGCCCTGAGTTTTGCTGCCAGTTTTACTTCTCATGTGGCCATAAAGGATTCTGAAATGACAGAAAATAGGCATGTCCCTTCAAAAATATCATTGATTAAACAAAAACGATTTATTATGTATTTTATCATCCGCATCTTAAGAACACAAACCTCATGAGAACAGGCATTACATCTGGCCGGTGTAAGGATTTTACTATTGAATTCTCTTCAGATATGCTGAAATGGACAATTACCTCTTTAAAGCTTTTATCATCCAGAAGTTTTAGCAGGTTTTCTCTATAGTTAACCAAGAGAGAGAAAAAAAAATGATTATAATGTGTAAAATGCTTACTTCAGTAATATAATAATGTGGTAAATCTTTTCTAAAATTAAAAAAATGCATATTTGCACACTATTTTAATATTTTAATTTTATAATTTATGGAAATATAAAGTAACGGGATATTTAAAATATTTAATTGTACACTATCATGACATAACTGTATAACTTAAAATCTGCATACTAATACAACTATTGGTGCTGGACAACACTGTAAGCGAATATTGTTTGCAGACGTAACCTCTTTCTTGTTGTCTCGAATGAAATGTTTGCAAATCTGTCCTACAACATTTGTCAGCGACATAGATGAAAATTGCTTACTTGTAAGGAAGAAGACTGTGATGCTTATAGCTCATCACACACTCAAGGGTGATCTTCTGCACTTCTTGATCTTGATGACACAATCGTTTGGAGGGAGATTGAAGATATTAAACTACTAATGTATCACTGTGAGTATAAAATGTGTACATTTAATTAAATGCAATGCCTGTATAAGAGCAGCCACACACAATGTTAGTTGTAGTGTTTTTTTACAGATACAAAATGCCAGAAAACTGCCTGCTGTAGAGAATACAGGGAATTGTACAATTTCCAGTATTCTCGAAGGCAGGATATTTTCTAGTGTTTTGTAATAGTTCTTATAAATGTGGGCCCTCTTGTTCAGGTTCTCTAGTAGGCCCAGACTGACACTATTCAATTATTATTCAATTAAATATGTGCTAGAATTGTTCTTCCTGCAGATGTCTGAAAACAGATATTCACTGATCAATGTTTTCTGTAAGTTACTACCCAGGTGCAAATTTGTCCAGCAACAACTTATGTCTGTATTGGAATCATGTTTCAGTGATGCATTTCACAGAAATAACAATGCTGGAATGTACAGTATTATACCATGGTCATTAATGAAACAGTTTTTGTTGACACATCAAACAGAAAAACTAGAACAAATGACATATGAGGCATTTTGACTGGTAGGACATAGCTTTCTATAGTTCCGTAAATGCTTGGATGTCAGGCTATCTGCACCCAGCACAGTATTGTAAGTTCACTGGAGCTGTTTATGGCTATAGGAATGCATTTAACTAACATTCTGACACCCCAAGCAATTGCTGGTTTATAATTCAGAGAATTTCTGAAACCTTGCAACTTTGTAACTCAACTAGATAATTAACCAAGGCAAATGTTTTAACTTAATTAAGGCATAAGGTCAAGGAGAAAGTGTTACTACTGTAATACTTCGGGGAATCCTACATGCCTAAAGAAATGTGCTGATTTTTGGAAACATTATACAGAAAAACTATCCTTGCACACCCCACATTCATCCCAATCCTCTTTTCTGTGACAGCAGGCATAATGTTGGATGCTTGGCCTGAACGGTTTAATTTTCCATGCGATACTATATTCTCACAAAATTTTTTAAAACTAATCTTTATTTAGTTTTTTGTTACAATCACTCTGCTAATTACTCTTTTCAACATCAGGTTCACCTTAAGGAGGCCTCAAGAGTTGCTCCATTTAAAACTCACACAGCTAGTTGCTTTCCTTGCCTGAAATGGTGCCATGTAATAGGGATAAAAAATTTTTTAGTATGATTTTGACATATAAGTGGTAGTGTTCCTGCATTCTAAATTGTCATGTTTTGTGTAGCTGAGGACAAGTAGAGTATAACAGTGCTTTATCAGCAGGCTCTCATGCAGCCATTACACAACAGTAACTTTCACTTTCACTTTTAAGCTGTCAGGAAGTATGCACAGTATATGTCTGGGCACAGTGACAGCTACAGGCCATTTGTATAAACACCACATATTCCCCCTATAGTAGGAAAGCATTTGGGCAAATGTAATAAACAACAACAATGCATCTTAAAGCAATAATATACATTATTCACATCACATAGTCCTGGGTCCATGCAGGTAATTTTCTGATTCTCTCAGTGCGCCGTATAGGTTCAATTTCTTCAGGCCTATTAACAGGAGCAAGACGACTTGCATTCCATATGCGTCCATCAGACAGTTCATATGTGTATGGTCCTCGCTGGCATCTCACTTCAAGTGATGTAGTAAATTTAGATTGTCCTTGTTTCAGTATTCCTGTTTTCTTAATTCTGACTAAAGATCCAGGCTGAAGTGTCAGTATAAGCCTTGCATTTGGCTTGGTGACGTTTCACAATGTCAGCAGTAGATGATTTTGTAGGCACAGTATTTTGTGGAAGTTCGATGTCTGCAACATGTAACATCTGTCTGCCATGTAATAATTCACCTGGAGATGATTGGGTTGTTGCATGGCGCGTTGCTCTATAGTTATGTAGGAATTCTGATGTAAATCTTTCCAAGATTTCCCAGTAAGATTTGCTGTCTGTAGTGCTTCTTTCAGACTTCTGTTGAATCGCTCCATTTGCTTGTGGGTAATAAACTGAAGATTTCCTATGCACAATATTCCTCTATCTCAGAAAGAATTCAAACTCGGATGAGACAAACTGTGGTCCATTGTCTGATATTAACTCCTTTGGATTACCTTCTCTGCTGAAGACTGTAGACAGAAATGTTATTACTGTAGCTGATGTTTTATGAGAAACAAATGCAATTTCAGGCCATTTACTGTAATAGTCTATCAAGGTTATAGCAAATCTGCAAAAGGACCAAAAATATCAATAGCAAGTTTTTCCCATGCTGAATCAGGAAATGGTACTGGTTTTACATCTGGTCTCAACTTAACATTGTGTGGCTGTGTGGCAGACACTGGTGCTGTAGTAATGAGACCATCAATTAATTGTAGGTTTAATGCAGCAAAGAGATGTCTTCCAAGTATAGCAGTACCCTTATACACAATGTAAAAGTCACATTTTGCAGTATTTGATTCCAATTGTACAGTCACTGGCAAGCAACCAAGCACAGGGATTGAATCCTTTAAGTAACTGACCAGTTTCAGGGCAGGTGCAACAAGCGGATCTTTTGCAAAGTATTTCAAGAAAATATCCTTTGGTAGTTTAGAAACAGCTGAACCTGTATCAAGCATCAGGTTAATGGAGTGTCCCTTGTCAGCAGAAGCAGTACTGACACTGACTGTGCATATAAACTTGTCTGGAATAAATGTACCAACTTTATGCTCGATTGCTGGGTGAATAACTGTTTAAGAGCTATGATACTAATATGACTGTGATGTTCTCTTGCTACATGTTCCCTGATATTTATGTACCATTCTGATTCATGTTGCTCTTTCATATGGTCTTTTGCAATGATGTTGATGTATAGTGCAACATCTGTATACTACTTGCGTGTATCCAATTACTGACTTGTTGGACAGTGATATGTTTTTTTTGTGCTCCTGATGTAAGAACGTCTATGATTTTTGTCTCTTTATGTTTTCAATAAACTACCTGAGTTTAAAAAAAAAATGTACCAACTTTATCCACACTTAATACTGTAACATTTGTAGTAGTGACTTCATGAACATCTTTAACAGAACTACGGCAGATCTTAGCAAAATGTCCTACTTTTGTGCATTTGTGGCACCGTTTAGCTTTTGCAGGACATGTAACATGATTTGCAGTGTGTTGTGTTGAACCACAGCGAAAGCAGTATTTTCTATTTGTATTTGCTGCATGGTTTTGCAGTGTAGGTGAATCCCTTTCCTTAGTACTGTATTTTGCCTGTGACTGTGCATTATTAGACCACAGTGTTGAATTCACAATCTGTACATTCCCAGCAGTTCCCTGACTGAGAGTTTTAGCCTCTGCCACTGCTGTTTCAATTTGGCTAGCAACTGTAATAGCCTCTGCAAGGGTTAAATCCTGCTATAGGAGCAGTCTCTCTCTAATGCAGGTGAGTTTGTTTTTCTATTTGGTCTCTTAGCATTTCATCTGTTAGATTTCCAAACTCACAGGTAACAACCAGCTCTCTCAAAGCTGCTTCAAATTATTCTGTGGATTCGCCATTACATTGTCCACGTTGGTGGAATTTATATCAGCAACCACATTTACTCTTGGCACAAAATAGTTCTTTATAGCAGTAAGTGCAGTTTCATAAGTATCATCATGTAATGGTGATGTATAGAATATGTCCCTCTGCTCCCAGGCAGTGAATAAATAAATCACGCTTTCTAGCAGCAGAAATCTCCCCTTGGTCAGACCCAATAATGTAATTTTCAAACATACATATCCAAGCAGTAAAAGGTATGGTAGGCTCACCAGGGTTTTGGAGAAAAGGTTCAGGCTGCTGCAGAGGTAGAAGAGCCATCCTTGTTATCAATCTGTTATGTTTTGGGTAGCCGAGGATGAGTAGAGTATAACAGCAGCAGGCTCTCATGCAGCCATTACACAACAGTAACTTTCACTTTTAAGCTGTCAGGAAGTATGCACAGTATATGTCTGGGCACAGTGACATCTACAGGCCATTTGTATAAACACCACATAAATGATCTCACCCATTATATACTCACTTTGAGGCTGCTCTCCTTGGTTTTTTTTTATGTATCTCAGTATCTTTGACTTCATTTAATTCTACATCTTCATTACCCTCCATTGTCTCATTTTCTTTCATGCGAACATCTTCATCAGCTTTTTCAATTTCTAGATTCTTTATCCGAAGGTCCTGGGGAGGAGCTATTAAATCTGCTGGATAATATTCGTTGCTGCAAAAGAAATCATCTTAAAGAGCACTAACACTGCTGGTAATAAACATTTTCACCCAAAAGTGACTATGCATTAAACCAACTCTCCCCGAATTTTAGCTTTTTTTGGCTTTAGTCAGCTGCAGAGGGGTTCACTGTTAAGCAAACATTAAGATCACAATGAAACTACTGTGCAAGCATACGACTACTGCTGTGTAAATTGAAAGAACACAAATATCGACTACTGTGTAAATTGAGAAACACAACATGAATCTGATTAGTAAGTGGCATCGTCAAAAAGAATGTCTGATAAAGCAAAATGGAATCTGATATATTAGGCCCACAGTCTATATTTTATATTTGCACAATGCAATAATCATGTGAAACATTTTCCATCCAATTGTCAGCTACTAGTAGCAGCTACAAAATATATAATGGGCTTTAGATGAGAGAACGAACACACTATCCCATGTTTACACAGTAAAGTATAACCTCTATTGTGTTATAAAAGACAACTGGGTCCCAGAGCGGACTGAAATTGATATATAACATTGCCAGCAAATACCTTAGAGGTACCTGAAAAAAAATATGGAATGTCAGATTATATTTTTGATTAAAAACTTACATATTTGATCAGGAGCAACTCTGTTGGAATACAGTTTGTTTTCTTAAAGGTATTCTGTCATGATTTTTATGATGTCGTTTTATTTCTTAATTAAAAAAAATTACTGTTTGCACTGAAAATAATTTACTTTACAATACAAAATTTCATTTCTGAACCAGCAAGTGTAGTTTTTTAGTTGCAATATTGGTGTGTAGGCTGCCATTTTGCCTGGTCATGTGCTTTTGGATAGAGCCAGCAGTTTAGGATGGAACTGCTTTCTGGCAGGCTGTTGTTACTCCTACTTAATGTAACTAATGTGTCACAGTGGGATTTTACTATTGAGTTCTGTTCTTACATCTACCAGGGAGCTGTTATCTTGTGTGAGGTAGCTGCTATCTGGTGAGGGAGGAGGGTGATATTACTCCAACTTGCAGTAGTTTATCAGTGCATAAATCACATGACTGGGGGCACCTCGAAAACTGACCATGTCTAGCCCCATGTCAGATTTCAAAATTGAATGTAAAAATGTTTTTTGCTCTTTTGAGAAATGGATTTCAGTGCAGATTTCTACTGGAGCAGCACTATTAACTGATGCATTTTGACATTTTTTTCCCATGACAATATCCCTTTGAAGAAGAACTAAACGTTTGCATAAAATCCAACACTGAGCAATTTAACTGACTTTTTTATGAGCTGTTTTTTGAGGAAAAATAAGCTTTAAAAGCGGTTTATTCTATACAGTATCTAGTAACAGTTAGGGGCATATTTACTAAGGGTCAAAATTCGAAGTTAAAAAACGTCGAAATTCGACCATCAAACTTGATACTTCGATAGTCGAAGTATTTTTCCGATCGAAAACGGCCGTTTACGAGCGAAGTAAAAGTCATTAGAATCGAACGATTTGAAGGATCGTACAAAAAAATCTTTGACTTCTAAAAACATAGCCAAAGACTCAGAGGGGTTCTAGGAGGTCCCCTATAGGCTAAACAGCAATTCGGCAGGTTTAAAGTTTTTTAAAGAGACTGTACTTCGATTTTCGAAATTCGAAAATTCACTTCGACCCTTAGTAAATGGGCCCCATAGTCTACAGCCACTGGACTTGCTGTGTAATCTTTGAATGGTTTCATCACTGATCTGAGCTGCTTCTATAGTTCAGCTTTCAAGGGAGCCCCATGTGGAAATGGGTTGAATTGTTGATTATATCAAAGTTTCAATTGTTTTTACTTCAACAAGGAGATGCTCTGTTTTCCTGCTGGTTGAAGGTTTTCATAAAAATGACATGTATGTGTATCAGGACTTACTACTATGTTGCTTTGACTACTTATGAGTTCTAAAAGTGACAGTTTAGCAACAGCTATATAGCTCCACAATGGAGATCCGGGTTCTACAGAGCACAGGGCATTTAACTTTTGAACAATCTCAATAGACATTCAATTGTGCTGGTTTTAAAATTTGACGGCACACACAATGCTTTTGGTTTAGTTTCCTTACTTACCTAAAGAAAAGTGTGGAATTCATATTTCTGTTCTATATATAGGGCTTTACCAAAAAGGAGCCCAATGACCCCAATAAATTTAAAAAGAGGTTCTCGATCTTTAAAAAATCCTGTCTGCTTTGCCTGTATTGTCTCTATCTGCACTTTGGCACCAGTTGTATGCATATGCTGATAACAGTATTATAACTGTGTATTTTATACATTCTGCTTTGTATTATATTACAATTTCTTTGCATATACAATGGTGTGCTAAATGTATTGTTGTGCGTTGTGCTCCTTTTTGCCATATTACCCTGCTAAAGGGCTTCCCATGTTTTAGTAAATGTGTTAATGTTACTCTGCCTGGTCATTCTACACAACGTGTCAAAATTGCTGCTGTCATGTGTAAAGATCATACGGACATATTGTGGATGGGGAACATGGTCTTGGGTATGGGCTGATGTCATCAAGAGATATGAAAAAACAGAAGGCTCAAGGAGACTAAGTAGCTGTGATGATGGAAGGTGCAAGAACACCCCATGTTTAGTAATGTAATAAAAGATTTGCTACTGGTCTACTCACCCAAACTATATGTTTAGCGAGTAGCATTTACTGCTCAGCTATCGTTTGATAAGGTTTGTTATGAGTTACTAGACATGGCCAAACATTGTACCATTTATTATTACATTACCATGTTTATTTGTTAGTTCATAACAGGGATATACCATAAATCTAGTTATGGTATACAGTAAGTAGCCCCACGTAGTGAACATAAGTAACTCATAAAGAACTATCCTAGTTTGTCTGTTCCCAAATCTGAAAAAAAAAACCAATACACATCTCCTGCAAGTCTCCCTTTGCTACTGTTTCAACAAGATCATGCCTCAGTTTGCTGAGATGAAGAAGTTTGTCTCTGAATTCATGAACAGTAGCCGGAAAAATGTAAAAAGGGGGATTCTACTGTATTGACAGCTACCTGTGACTATTTATTGCTGACTAAAACCACACTACAACCACAGCTGAGTGGTAGTATTCCACCATGTTGGGATATTTGGCCACTAGGGGCACAACTTCTTGAAAATAATTTATTTTATTTTGGCAGAGCAATCATTAAAGGGGCAACATGTGCTCCCCCCCTCCAACATGAGAAAAATAAATATAACATATGCTTAAACATTCTTTGGAACTAGGGGGGTCTTGAATCCACTGATATTACTTTCATATTAGATCCTATTCCCATCCTATTATAGATTTTAAGTATGATGGATCTGTTTTTGTGCTGTTCTATAAACATCACCTGCTATCAAATATGTACAACAACCAAGACAGCAACAATGATTAAACCCTAATTTATATAGGTATATTCAAACACTATTTTAATATCCTCACTCCAAGAAGTGATAACACTGTTTCAGTCATTTTCAAAATACCTTTGAGGAGTTTATTGAAATGTTATTTTGTAGTTTTGTGAAGATCTCCACCATGGTGCTGCGTGACAGTCGATTTTGGAGGCCACAGAATACTAATCTAGTAAAGTACAGGTCAGCCAACAACAAGGTTATTGGATCATGGGGGAAAGCCGTGGAAGACAATCAGCAAAAAACTACATTGAATAAGCCAATAATCATGTAAACAGTGTAACATGGAGATTCTAGGAATATTTTTATTCTGTAAGGTTAATCATATGTCCCTCAGAGCCCACCACCAAAGGAGGCCCAGGTGAAAAATGGGCTAATAATTAAGGCTCTTTGGGGGGGGGGGGGCTGCTAACCTAGTAGTATGGGGGGCCATGACAACTAATAGTGGCCATGTATGCTAGTATACAACAGATGCCTTTCATACCATCAACAAACATGGCTCACTGCTATGAGATGGTGATTATAATAGCACAACTTGGCAGCAGAACTAGTTTAGTCTATAATGGCAAAATATCTCTGTTCAGATTACATATACCGGGTCAGTACTTGAATTTTAAAGGAACTCTTTGAAAGAGCTATTCAAGACACAAAGGGCTAGCACAAAGTCTAGGAAGACATATTATGGGGTTTATAGTGGTGTGTAGGTCAAAGCTTCTGTTTGGTGTTATATAATGTGGTCTAGCTGATAGCACACAAGCAACAACAGGGCTTATTGACCCCAGTGGCTCTCTAACCATAGGAATGCTGACAAACATTGACTCTTGGACACATAACTATCAACTAGTATAACATCAGCAAAGGCATGGATTCTTCATGATGTCTGATTAGATAAGGAACTGTTAAAGTTGTCAAAGGTTACTGACCCATAACAAACATTGATTATGCTCAATGTTTTAGTGGAGTTTTTATTTCTTTTTCTCTGCTCAGTACAAACAAAAAGACTGTTCCATACTTTTGAGTCATTTCTAAACTTCTGAAGTATTTCTCTTATGTTTTTTGTTTGGTAGTCTCTTTTTTTGATCATAGAACAAACCGTTCAGCACAGCAAAATGAGATTCTGAAATCTGTTCTCCCCAGTCCAGCAACAGATTGAAAATGATTTATTGTCAGCTACAATGTAACTATATTTGTCTTCAATAAAACATGGAGAATCCTACAACCCTCTTGCAGAGAAAAAATATCTTTTATGAAACTAAAAATAAATGCATTTCTGAAAGGAAGCTGGGAAGTGCCTGTAGTAGGGCAGGATCATGTCATCAACAGGACTGACTATACTTCTATATAGGCACCCGAGGTCAAGTGCCTAGGATGTAGCTTTAGGTGGGTCAGGCAATGAATGCTATTATATATGTTGTTTGTATAAGATAATAATCTGGGTGCCAGAATAAAAAAAAACTATATAACATCATATCAAACTGCATTCACAGGTCTTTGCAAAGTGAAGAAGAATGGTAATTTATTTAACCAAAGTTTTGGTCTCAACAGAGAACTGTTCATATAGTCTGTGCATACATGATTGGTGAAAGGGGTGGGTAGACAAACAGAATTAGAGCCCATGACTAAGTGCCCTGAGTGGGTGTGAAATGTGTAGGGCGGATGGAGATGCAAATATACACTTTTAACTTTGTGTAAATGTTTTAACTAATTTTCCTTGGTCCTGTGGATCCGTTTGCGTGCTGGTCAGCCCTGTTCTTTCCAAACAGATTTAGAAACAGCCCTGGACTCTGACCCATGGGGTTAATCAGACCATTACAAGTTCACCATCCATATGTGCACAATATGTATCTATTGGTCCATGAGTTGGATTACTTTATACTAAGATGCTTTACATGTGGCAACCCTGCACATTAGAGACACTTCTATACTATATATATATATATATATATATAGGAGTATATTTATCAAAGAGTGAAGTTAGAGATCGCCACAGTCCCGTGCAGTGAAATTCCACCACTCTCCATTTATTTCTATGGGATTTTGAAAGGCGTTTTTTCAACGGGTGAATTTTCACTTGCACCCATTGATAAATACTCTTTTAAAAATCCCATAGAAATGAATGGAGAGTGATGGAATTTCACTCTAGCAGACTGTGGTGATCTCTTACTCTTTGATAAATATACCCCATAGTGACAGTCAATTAAAGATAAAAGCTGCTCAATGCCATAAGAGATGTCTGTGTATCTGACCTTAATGATAATGTCACAGGCACTTAAGTCTCTTAAAAGCAAACTAGGAATAGGAAAATCAAATATTTTCAGACTTTCTCCATTAAACACTTAATTTGAGCAAATATCCAGATTCACTTACAGCAAAAGACACTTCACAGTCTCTACTGAAACAATAGAAAGAATTTCAGAAGAGTCATCCAGACTGAGTAGTGTGCTTACAGCTTGGCAAAGTACAAATATGACTCCTATGGGACAAACAAGCCAGTTTAGTATCATGTTAGATATAAAATGCAGCACAAACATAAAAACAAGCATATGCATGTGTTACTATAAAAGCATGTACATAATAGAATGGCATCATTATTTTCAATTAACGATTCCTTTAAAATCATACTATGTCATACCTTGTTTCTGTTTATTTGTTCTTTTAAAGAAAAAAAGATTTTCAATAAATGTCTTTAAAAGTGGCAGAATTTTATCTTTTTCTAATGGCCTGTAAGAAGAAAAAAATAATGTAATACAATTATGTCAGATATATTTACCTAAGACATGTTTTGGCTCTCAAATAAAAATATATACCAGGGATACTTACAAAAAAATCTAAATACAAAACCCTACATTCTTATAGTTAAAGAGTATGTTGTAAAATTCACTAACATTCTATATATGCTGCATCTTGGAAGTTGTTTATTGGAAAGACGTTTGCCCTTTTTTCCCTTACGAGCTTGTTATTTGCCAAGGCAGTGGATTCCAGACATTACAGACATGGGGTCTGGGCTCTACATTTAATGCAGTTTTACTACCAAGGTCACTAAAGCCATGCAAGGTATGAAATGATTAAAAGGCCATTAGACGGACGCCCAAAAGCTGTAATGTGCATGTAAAACAAACCCCAAGAGGATGCCACCAGTTCTTGCATTGACTAAATCAGCCTAGTCCTTTTTTAAAGGACAAGGAAAGTTAAACTAAGTAGGCTAGAAATGTTGTACATTATGTTTTGAGCTTCTGTACCAGCCCCAGGCAACCAAAGCCCTTTAGCAGTAAAGATCGGTGCCTCCAAAGATGCCCCAGTAGCTCCCCATCTTCTTTTCTGCTGATTCACTGCACATGCTCTGTGCTGCTGTCACTTACTGAGCTTAGGGACCCACTCACAATATACAGTACACATAGAATATAAATGTCACAATATAAGGCTGATTAGTAATTAATATGTATAATTACTACATGGCAGCACAGAAACCAGTACAATTAGCATCAGAATTTAATAATCAGCCCTTTAGCACCAGCTTATATTACAGTTCAACCTCATTTTCTGCTTGATAATTTGCGACAATAGCTCAGTTTAGCTTCTCAACAGCTGCTCAGAGCCCACTGAGCATGTGAGTGTCACAGACACTTTCCAAGATGGTGACCCCCTGTGACAAGTCCTGTATCATTACCGCTATTGAAGTTGAAACTTTAGGCTTGTGCAAAACGTTCAGTATATAAAATATGATATTTTTAGCCACATACATTTTTAGGGTTTAGTTCTCCTTTAAAAGCAATCAACACACCACCTAAACATGTCATTTTTCTGAAAACTTTCAACCAGCAGGAAAACAGAGCATCTCCTTGGTTGATATAATCACCAATTCAACCATTTCCCCATGGGGCTCCCTTGAAAGCTGAACTATAGAAACATCTCAGATTAATGATGAAACCATTCCAAAATTACACAGCAAGTCCAGTGGCTAAAGCCATGCAAGGTATTAAAATTTATGAACGTTCAATATTTCTGTTAACGTCTAGAAATTAAGAAAAATGAAAGAAATTGTTTAAAAATCCTTCTTGTATAAAGAGATCAGGTAGAACAATGGACAATAACCATGTAGATAATTTAATCCTACCTGGCAGTCAGTTTCTTGTTTTTGAACCTTATATCCCTGCCCATGCGCCAAAAGGATGGAATAAGCCTGCAGCAACCTTTCAATTTGATCGAAACATTCAGTGCTTTGAGTTGGCTCCATTTTCTTTGAAAGTCCTAAAAGGATCACCTTAAAAGGCAAAATAGGAGGAAAATCTCAGTGATAACAAGAGACATTCTCTTTTTTTTATAATCACTGCGGCATTAATTTCAACTATTAAAAAATATTTACTATAATATATGTTATAAATAAATAGTATTATATATGTAATACATAAAAGAGATAATGAACATGGTTTATAATTGTTATCGCGCAAGTTTATCATTTTCTTATTTACCTAAATACTGCTAAAAAGTGGATCAAATTGTTCTGTGTTGATATAATGTGTTACAGACTCAACAAAATGTTTCAGAGTCTCCCCAACCATGCTCTATGGTATATTCTCCACAGTGTCAGTGATAGGTCCAATCTTCTGTAGTATCAGTCATATTGCCTGTACGAGGTTTAAAATACAAATAAGGAAAAATTAATTAATATTCATATATATAGTTTAAGATGAGCAGTGCATTTAGACTGATGTCACACTGGGTGACCATGGTGGAATTAAATGTTGTGGGTAGTGGCAAAAAATATTTATGGCATACAAGTAAGTCTGTGAAACCCTAGTAGCCTGAGAAACATACAATCAGATGTCTGAAGTCTATCAGAAGCAAAATGTGTGGCAATTCACATAACAGTGCTTAATTGCACCCAGTCACTTACCTTTGGGGCCGAGGAGTGAAACATGTTTCTTACTCCTTTACACATCTCAAACAATAGCTGCCTCAGACCTTGTGCCTTCTGAGTGTGATCCAAAAACATGACATTTAAAAGCCCATTTAGATCAGGGACCTGAAATAAATGAAAATGATACTATGATCAACTAATACTGCAAATACATGAAAAAATAGATACATATAACTGTTATAGTGGGCCTAAACTGTTGTAGTAAAACAGGGGGGAAGAAGATGAACCCAAAGTCTTTGGGCAAGGAAAGCCAATGGAGTCATATGAGAATAATACCAGCCCAGCATAGGGCTGCCAATTGTTCATTCTCCATTTTAAATTAGAGAGGGAAAAAGAAAAGAGAGTGGATTCTTTTGCATCAGCTGCACTGGGAGGAGTGACTTGAGGAAAAGTTTCAATACTTCTATAGCAGAACAATATAGCAAGTAGTGAGTACTGACAGAAGTTGCAATGAAGAATATACCACATTTTCCAGTGTCAGGTACAATAATTACTCTGAACCCTCCATATTTGTACTGATTCTTACTTGATATTAAACATTTATCTGCATCTAAATTTTGCAAACATTTTTGTAGCCCAGAACTCTCCAAACTGAAGCCCTGATCTAGTGCATGTCTACTTACAAGTGTTGCATCTTACCTTCCTCATTCAAAATGCAAACTGTCATTCATAAAAAAATTAGATAAATAAATGAGATAATAGCAGATAAATAAATTCCCTAAACATCTCATGGAAGCTAAAACTACATCAGTCATCTCTGTGGTTGGGTTCTACAATGCCACCACGTGGTGCAAAAAAAGATCAAAGTTCTCTTCAAAGTTCTTCTGTGTCTTAGGGGTTGGACAGCCACACAGACCCTTTCCCTGTGTACTATGATCTCTTCAAACAAAAGAGAGAGTGATATGTGCTCTGCTGTGAATTCTGCAGAGAAATCACCACCAGTTCTGAAGAAGCAACGATTTATCTGCACAGATGGGCAATGTACAATGCTCTGCCTTAGTTGTGAACTGAAAGAGAATATTTTGTTCAGACGGGGGTATACACAATACAGACACAACTGCAGACAGGACAGCAAAGAAATTATTATTGAGTGAAATTGCACAATTTGAACAACTCTCAGGTTAATATCCTGTTAATATTGGGCAATAAAATACAAGAATGTGAGCATACAAAGCATTCCTTTCTTGCATATTTGAATGTATACACAGCCACCTAGCTGTCTAAACCAATGCATATTCCACAAAGAGAAGGTGATATAGATTTTTATAGTGACTGCTTCTGCTAAATGTGCAGTTATAAATGTAAGTCTATGTTGTATACTACAAATTACTATACAGTAATTTTTGGTGTATATATATATATATCTCTAAAAGTATTTGCTTTTAATGCCAAATACATTTCTCTCACTATGAATTCTGCCAAAAACAGAAGCCCTTTGTCTTTACCTTTCTTAGCAGTTATTACATTTTTATTGACATTGCATACCAGTATAATGTATAACCGGCATATCCTTTATCATCATTCTCCATAGATATTTGTACAGATATGTCAGGCAAGTAAAGGCTCTTTCTAGTAAATCAGTGTCTTTGGTTTCCAGTATTGAACAGACAGCTAGAAAAAACTCCCGAAATTGGGGATAGAAGTCGGTCTGAAATCTCTAGCCAGCTGTACCACGAGGCTGTCAAAAATAATAATATGACTGTACTAAAGGCTGTGTACAGGGCAGACTTCTGAATTAGATGCCTCTGAAATTAAAATCAACCATTGTACAAAAAGGTAGTCTCCGTAGTAAATATAAGTAAAATTGTCTATAATTAAGCCAGACCCTCATTAGGCTCACAGAAGGCCTGGCATGGTCCTGCAGACCAAAGTTGTCTATGTTGCATTTCGAAGTTTATTCATGTACTTACAGTAGTATGTAAAAAATATAAGGCTAAAGTGCAAAAATGAACACTTTATTGAAGGGGTTGTTCACATTCCAAATCATTTTTTTCAGTTTAGTCATTTTCAAACTGTTCACTAGACTTTTTTCAGTTCTTTTCCATTATTATTTCTCAAAATTTTTCTAAAATTCAAGTTTAATATTCTTGTCTCTGGTGTTTCAGTCTGGCATCTCAGTAATCCAAGTGCAGTTTCTAAACTTGTACAATTTGCTACATTAGTTGATATATTTCTCAGCAGAATCTGTTGCATATTAGCAAATATTGTATTAAGTCTAACAGCTGCCTTTAATGAAACTCAGGGATTCTGCTCAGCAAGGCCAAAGATACGAAATTTATCAGTTAATGTATTCGTTTGGAACAGTTTATAGAGTCGTGCCCCCCCCCCAAGCCTCTTTAGAAAGATATAAAAAGGTGACATTTTTTTTACTTTAAGCTTCAGTATTAGAAAAATGGTCACAAGAAGAAAATGAAAGGTAATGGAATGAAAAAAAGTATTTATTTCTGGTGAACTACCTGAAAAAACTGAAAAGGTGAACAACCCCTTTAAAAGTTAAAAAAAAAAAAATCTTTGAGCATGTTGACCAAAACTTGGAATGTTTTAGATACTTTTGACAACTAT
Source organism: Xenopus laevis (assembly GCF_017654675.1). Lineage (NCBI taxonomy): Eukaryota > Metazoa > Chordata > Amphibia > Anura > Pipidae > Xenopus > Xenopus laevis. Next base: position 98,375,838 of record NC_054376.1, read on the forward strand.
GCATTATAAATTGCATTTTATTTCAAATAGCACTATAAAACCATGACAACACTGGGTTATGAGAATTACAGGGATATATAGTACAGCACTGGGTTATGCAACATACAGGAATTTATATTATACATTTACAATAAAAAATTAAATATTAACCCAGGCCTGCCTGTTCCTGGTGGAGTTCTTCCTTCCAGTATCCTGGTGAGACGATCGTTCCCCTTTGCTCGTCAGTTGAGACGGGGTGGAATGATACAGCTCTTCGTAGTCAATTCCGGGTGGGCTCTGTCAAAAATAGCCTGGTTAATTACCCTCCTTCATCCACTTTGGATAACCTCATGAGGTTAGCCATCCAAATTGATAGGAAGCAAAGAGAAAGACAGGCTGAGGGGGATTTCCCTATTATATGTCATGACGAATCACCAACTCCCTCGTTTCCTAACCCTCAGGGGGAACCCATGCAATTGAGGGCTACACGTTTGTCCCCTGAGGAAAGGGCTGTAGGTGATCCCTGAGTCTATGCATGTATTGTGGGGATAAGAGGCATTTCCTTAAAAATTGTCCCAAGAGGCCTGGAAGTCCTCAAAACCTAAGTGGAAAAGGGAAGCTCCATTTGGGTAGAGAGATTTCCTCTCCCCAATTCACCTCAAAAAACTTAGTATCTGTAGTTTTGTCCTGGCCTGGGGGTTCAGTTAGAGTTTCGGCCTTTGTGTATTCTGGGGCCGGGGGAAATTTTTTAGATGCTGCCTTCGCAGAAAGGTATAATATTCCCCTTATTCCCCTCACACCTCCTATAAGGATTTCTGCTATTGATAAAAGCCCACAGGGCTGGTAACCCAAAAATCCAAGGCATTATCCATTTGTGTGAAAAATTAGCCTCTCACGTTCTTGATGGTTCCTTGTCCCCTTTAATTCTGGGGTTACCATGGCTACAGGTACACAACCCCCACATTGATTGGGTCTGGGGAGGTTATTAAGTGGGGGTCCAAGTGCAAAGACTCATGTCTAGCTTCCACTTTAATGGTGGCAGTTGCTTCTCTAGAGAAACTCCCTTCTGTCAAGCATTGTTCTATGTCTCGTTCTGGGGTACATAGTTCCCTATTGGCAGCTACGTCTGCTCACAAAAGAGCAGCCGATAAGACTCATAGGGAAGTATCCAAATTTCAGGTTGGGGACTTGCAAGCTTAAAATCCCATCTCTTAAGCGGAGACAGAGATTTATAGGTCCATACCCTATTGTGGAAATTGTGATCCCAACCTCTGTCTGTCTCAAGTTACCTGACTTGTTTAAGTTATCTAACCTATTTCATGTTTCTATGTTAAAACCAGCCATTCAGGTCCACCAGCAATCCTGTCCTCCTTCAGTGTTGTTGAAAAGTCTGGTCAAATCTGATGCCTAGGTTGACCACCTTAGGAGACAGTTCCATCTCAGGTCTCCTGGTAAGCTTGAGGGTCCAGTGGCCCCTCCTTGAGTGGGGGTAATGTAACGAATAGCGTTTACCCTGGTGGTCCAGTGGAGTACCCTCTGGCATGCAGGGAGCCCACCATGCTTTCGGCGGGGACACATGCGTCCTGTTTCATCCAGTGCTGGTTCTTCTATGGTGGGCGCGGGCACATGCTTCCGGGTTTATGCGCCGGCATGATGAAGTCATCGCGCAACGGCTCCAAATTCAAAGTATTTAAAGGGGCTTTGTATTATTATACTTTGCCCGTTGTAAGGTTGTATTTGTAAAGTTCCTAGGTGCCTGATTCTATCTGTTATTACTGGTTTTGATCCTTGCCTGCCTTTTTGACTATTCTGATCCTCTCCAATCCTGACCTTTGCCTACCTAATTACTCCAACCTCTCCAATCCTGATCCTGCCTGCTTGTGTCTACTCTGACCTCTCCAATCCGACATTTGCATATGCACTGACGTTTCTACATTCTCCTATCCTGTTTTCGGCCTGTCTGACAATTCTCGGCTTGTGCTGGCCCGGCCTGCCTGTTCCTGGTGGTGTTCTTCCTTCCAGTTTCCTGGTGAGACGATCGTGCCCCTTTGCTCGTCCGGAACAGTTAGCTTTGCTCCTCTCTCAAATAAGACCTGGCGGCATCCGATTAGCCGAGGGCTCCTCCCGAGGTGAAAGGCGGCGGTTATAGGCGGAAGTGAGAGCCGTGACCAGGGAGCTTAGCTTTGGTTCTGGATATAGGGTGCCGAACGTGACATGCATCTTGCAGTCTGCCCCAATAAACCCAATTCAGCCTGCTCTGATGGATCATATACAAGTGCACAAATGATGTGCAGGTCAAATATTTTTAACCCGCACTGACCCTAACCCAACAGTAACCTATTGGGTTTGGATAAGGCAGAGGCCTGCAACCTACTGCAGGAGGCAATTGGTTGACCCAAACCAGGGTCTACAGAGGAAGCAGGGGGTCCAGGACATAAACGGGCCCGGGAGGCCCTAATTCATATACAATTTCAATAAATATTGGTAAAACAGTTCAACCTCTAGACATTTAGGGGGCCTAAAAATTATTTGCTGTGGGGCCCGATAATATCTAGATACGCCACTGACCCAAACAATATGACCTGTGCAGCACTAAAGTTAATGCAGGGCTATTATCTAAAACTATGTGAATCAGACATATGTACATGCCAGAAGCGCCGACATTGCCACACAAAGTCAGGGGGAAATGGGTGGCAGCTTGTGCACGATTTACTAAATCAGATGTTCATATGTGCACATATTGATACACTATACGAAAGTTACAGTTACACAGCTTAACATGTGCTCATGATTACATTGGTATTTGTAGTGTATGAATTCCCACATAGCACATTGCACTCTGGATGAGCTAGAGTTGGTGGATTTAAGTTAAAGAAAAACATTTCCTACAGATTTAATCAACATAGACAGATATTGTGCTTAATCTGATCATAGTCCAGTACTGATTTAAGTATAAGTATTGGTTTTTCTGGTGCCTCAATGAGCCTCTGCTGTTGGCCACTGACCTATAATATGATAAAATGTGATGGGGAAATTAGATTCTCATGGATGTTGCAGGCCATTATGATAAAAAGTAGAATTATAGTTCAGCCTGCCACAAGGATTATATAACTAGTTCCTAAAGACCATCAATACAGAAAGGGAAATTTCACTGTCCTGTGCACTGAGCTGGGTGTTTGTTTGTAAAACTTTATTTCAGATTTATTAGAAAAAATACACTTGCACTGCCATAAACAACCCTGGTCAATACTTGTACACAGATTTTCTAACTATAAGTAACTGAATAAAAATTTACAGTTTATGAATTAGATGAGAGCATCAATTTGCAATAATGTCAAGAGGAGTGCGTTTTTTTTATTTTTAGGCAATCATTTGTGGGTCATTCCTAATACATTAACTATGTGTTAGCAGATTAAGCTGGATAAAGTTCAAACTCTGGTCAATTTTGAGTTGGTTTCATGACAAGATAAGAGGTAAGATAAGATTGATATTAGGATATAATAAAAAGGAATTAAAAATATTAATTTGGAGATTTTTATGTGCATACATATACCTCCCAACATTTTTGAAATAGAAAGAGGGACAAAAAGATTTGTACCCCCTAATTACCATTTTCATTTTGGTAAGTGAATTGCGCTTTAAGATGCAAGTCACAGTTTCCCCACGAGACCTGCTTATCTTAAATTGGTACAATAACTTATTTGCTTATCTCAAATTGTTACAAAAGTGTCTAAGTGCACCTGGTGGCTGTTCTCGGCTCTCTGCCAAAAGCCAAATATGTTTTAGAAACGTTGTATCTTTTTCTGGCTGTTCAGTGCAGGAGATCAAAGAGAAAGTTGGGACATTTCAGTAACTATCCGGGACTGCGTGTTGAGCTGTCAAAATCGGGACTGTCCCACGAAAAACAGGACAGTTGGGAGGTATGTATGTATACGGTATAAATCATGAAATGATGATAGGGACATACAGCGTTGTGTGAATGCTTTGTTTCTGGTTTCCTTGTGTAACTAAAATAAATTAATTACTTAGAAATTGCTGAGGCCAACATTGTTGCTTCCATGGGCTTCCTTTGAACTTGGTCAACTGGGTTGACTGGGATTTGTACTGATGACCCAGGGATGCATGCACATTGCCCCCCTGCATAGATAAAATAGATATCTGCATAGATAAAATGTGGTTGCATCTTTGAAAACCTGCTTTAGGGTCCAGTTATTTCATTTTTAGCAATGTTTATTTACCATGTAATGCTAACATGGGTTAGCCATATAATTTCCAGTTGATGAGTATGACTAACTAGTCTTACACAATCTTTGCAATACTCCTCTCTGTAGTTCACCAGGACCAAAGGTATTGTGGCAGCCTGTGTTGTCCAAATTGGATAATACATTCAGTGTGCTGCCATCCACAGCTTACCCCTTCATAATACAGACTAATGCATCTGAATTGCCTGACAAATCTGGTCTGCCAATGATTGATAAAAAATATATTTATTCAATACTGTGCATCTAACAAAGAAAATAATTATTTTCTCAGCTTTTGCACCTTGAACTCTCCTTTGCCTTTCCCACACTACCTGTTTATTTCTTTTTCTGAAGCACAGATGGTACTGTACTCCCTTATTAAAATGAAACAGCTAATATTATTAATGTAATATTGTCATTCCATTAAAAGACTTTTATTTTTATTTGTTACTGTTCCTTTAAGATAAACGAAGGTCCAGGACCGGATGGTATTTATTCCAGGGTACTAAGAGAGCATAGCTCTATGATTGCCAAACTGCTTTACATAATTTTTCAGGATTCATTGAGGTCTGGCATGGTGCTGATGTTATATTGCTAATGTGGTGCTGCTATTCAAAAAGGGATCCTGTTCTCAGCCTCAAAACTATAGGCTGGTTAGTCTGAAATCAGTGGTGACATCAGTGGAACGAAAGCTTTTCGAAGGGGTATTAAGGGATAAGATACTGGACTGTATTGCAAATCATAATACTATAAGTTTTTGCCAGCATGGTTTTTTGCATAATAGATTTTGCCAGACTAATTTAGTTTCTGAAGCAAACACATCAGTTTTATCAGTGCTCCAAACGGTACATTATATTTTCATTACATTAAAGGCCTTTCATTGTTTTGTATTACTGTTCTTTAAACATGTTCTAGTTTCTTTTGAATTTGAATTACTTAGTTGCAGAGCACTTATGTAAGGCTTTTTACACACTTTATTTATTCCTTTTTTCCTGTGCCACTGCTGAGACCCAAGATCTAAAAAAAAAAAGCATTATCTAAAATGCCCAAATATTCTGGGGCAAATTTACCAAAAGGTTAAATAGCTCATCAAAGTTCTCCAGAGGCAAATTTGCAGAGTTCTCTGTTCATTTGTATAGGGTTTCTAGGTGCATCTTTATCAAAGGCGGAACATAAAGCATAAATATGCTTCTCCGAGACTGCTAGAAATCCTACTTTTCGGAATTTGCCCAAATCCAAAATCCTTTACACAGCATTTGGTCGAATACCAAACCAAATCCAAATCCTTTCACAGGGGGCCATAAACAGGTGATCAGTAAAATGATTGATGCCGGAGTGCATGAATATATGTGTACACTATGCGCATATCTAAAAATTGACAGAATTGTAATACTTTGTAAGGTTTAGATTTGGTTCAGCCAGGCTCTTATATTCGTCCAAATCCTGCTAAAAAAGATTCGGATTCAGCCTGGATTTGGTGCACCCCTTATCTTTCAGCTTTTAGTATCAGGTTTTCTGTGTAAAGGTTTTAACTGTAAAAATATTAATTATTTTGATGCCTCCTTCCTTGAGAAAGGTATATGGGGGTTTTACAAAGAATACTGGAAAATAATATGTGACAAAATATTGTTAATTTGTTTCTTGCACTTGGATTTCATTGTGCATAGTGCAGATCTGCACACCTAAACCAGATCAACAGTGTGACAACCCTAGCCCTATCTTTTTTTAAAACTAAAGCTGGCTATACATATATGCATACATCATGGGCCATTCAGACCAATATTCTTACAGTCACTGTGGATAAAGAACTATTTGTTATCCCAAAATATTTTCATCAGAGACAAATATCCCTGCTCTTGGTTTTCTTGTATAGGATTAGAAAAGGGATATCGTTTTAAAATAGAGAAATGTACCATAAAAAATCCTAAACAAACCAAGAGAGATTGTTTTCCCTCTGACAAATAGGGGACCTCTACTTTTAGTCTATGAGAACTGTGCCCCTATGGGAACCTTGGCATCTCTTGTTTTGGTTACTAGAAAATGTGTAGTAGCCCTGAAATTGCACAATATGCCATTCCTCTTAAACCAAGTCTTTTAACGCGCTTAAGAGAGAGCGGCATAGAAGAAATTAGCATCTTTACAAAATATTTCTAAAAAATGCAAACGAGTAAAAAGCCTTAAGAACATGATCTGCTTCCCTTAGTTTCCTTTAGGCTTAGTTGTCGGTTTAGGAGTGCTGTACTGTTTATTGAACAATAACATCCTAAGTGCATTTTAACAACTTACGTTCACTGGCAACTGCTGCTGTTGATAGGTTTTACCATTTTAATTATGCCCATAATGATCCCTAAAACAACTCAGGGGTAATATATTTCAGTATCACACAATTTGTTTGTCGTTCTATAATGAAATCTCTAAGATGTTAACCAGTCCCATTCCAAGTCCAGGTAAGAGTTCTTTGTACACCTGACTTACTTTATCATTTTATCTGCTGCTTGTGTGTTTGGCCCATTGTTGTTGTTTGTATGATGGATGTCTCCTCTTATTACAAGCTCCTTGTTGTTCTGTATCATTAACCTTGATTTACACTGATTGTATCATCAAGTAGTAAACAGGTTATTGTTTAAATTGTATTTACTTTTGATTCGCTCATCTGGGTTTACACATGCTAACTTTCCAAAAATCATTGCAAATTTTTTTTCTGCAGAGAGAATGAAGGTCAATGAAAGGGCCTTATTCTTATTTAACATTATCAAATGTCATTTACATGTTGTCTAATATGCAAGAAGGCAGAAGCAATAAAAGCCAGTTATCGCTTATGTTGTATGAAACCATACTTGATGCTTAAAACTTCTAATTAAACGGATTGACACATTAATTCATTCCAACACCCAGTGATTCAGTTGTCTCTGGTTCTACTGATCCTGTCTATGCATTTGTGCAACAAACATATTTGGGAAACACAATGAACTAGTGAACAGAGCAAATAAGCTGCCAGTGACTAAACCTTAAACCTTTTTCCAAAAGATGCCAGATAAAACACTGTACATGCATATTGAATGTGTGATTGTGTATCAGCCATTATCCTCACCTTCACTCTAATGGGTACACTTGAAATACTGCATCAGCTGCTCACAAAATACATAATAAATATTATGTTCCTGCATATATTTTGGTATAAGACAATATAGAAGTTTGCTATTGCATGCAATTAATCCAAGTGTTTAAAGGCAGCACATACGTTAAGTTATTTTGTTGAAACATAATTGTACTGGACATTGGTGGGACACACTTTGGGTCTCATTCCCTCAACAGTGGTATCAATTCCTGTGCCTCTGATGCACCCCTGAGAAAAAATGGAGCTTGCTTCTCCCCATTGATAGAGACACTTTCAGTGATAAAAGAAACTAGCCCAGTTATCCCATACAAATACGGTACAATCACCTATTCATGGATACTCCAGTTTCCTCCAACACTCTAAAAACATACAGGCAGGTTATTTGGCTCCTGATTAAAGTGATAGGGAGCTTAGCACAACTGCGGCAAGGAACTGATGTGTATGATAATCAACCTTTGTAGATATGTTGGTGCTAATAATAATCTATCTTTAAGAACATTACCCCTTCATTTACAAGAACAATTTTGATGGTTGTGTTCCTTTAATACACCGATACACCCTTCTTTTAGGTAAACTGTGGCAACAAGAGAAGCTGACAGACCATTTAACCTACTGTATGTGAGCGTTAGCTCTCTTGTTATTTACTCTTGGGAATTACAGGACAACAAATTGCTTTACAATACACCTTTACAATATAACATCTTTCTGTCTTCTGATTTAGAAAACAAATATATATTTTCTTCCAAACCTCCCAGGTACAGTACCTTCAGCCTGTCTGCAATGCACAGACTTTTTCTAAGAATAGTACTGATTGTACCTGGATGGAATCAACTGTGCAGCAGTTCTACTGACTTAATTTCACAAGAACATCAGATACCTAATATGACGCTAGTATAATAAAGAATGAACAATTCTTAAGAAAACAAAAGATCACAAAGACAAAGTTCTATTTTTAAGATTAGTAAAGATAAATAGTTGTTTCTGTAGCACCATGATTAGGCAAGAGCTGTCACTCTTATTATTTTTTTTATATATAACTGCCTGTGTGTTAATCAGGAAACACCGTGAAGCAATCCTTGCATTCTTTTGATGTTAAATTGTTCTGGTATTTTTACTGTACCTCAGTACCTTTTTATTCATAACTGCAATAAGTCTGTAAATAACACAGTAAACTTTAATGGATTAAAGAGAAAGTCAGTGCCACTCAACAACCTGGACCAAGTTATGTCACATTTAACAAAACTTTATAGGAAAAACAGTTGCTTTGGCTTTCTTATCAGGTCAGGCTAGCCCCCTACAGGTGTCTTAGTGGAGGGTTCTCTCCTTCAAGGAACTACTCCCAAAGATTTCATGCCAGAGGCACACACAGAAAGAAGCACACAGATTGAGATGTCATGGGTACTACACTACAATGCAAAAGCCTATGCATTAGTAGTGACACTACAAGTACAAGCCACCCTGGAAACTCCATATCAAACTCGCAACCAGTGTTACTTACTGTCTGCAAACATTCAGCTGAAAATGACTTGCACAGAGTTTCACTACACATGATTACACCAATAGTGACTGCACTGTTTGTAAATATACATGTAGGCTGTGTAATAGGAAGGAACTCTAACAGCATAGTCAGGGTGAGCCCAAGCATCTATAAATTGCCGGAATATTGATTTATTTTCTCAATTCAGCTTATGCCACTGGGCAGTATAAAGTTTATACATCATAGGAGAGGCTTGAATATGGGTGTTCTTATTTGTATTTCCTGTTGAGTTAGAGTTGCAATTAGAGTAGAAGCTGAGCCAAAACTAACACCTGGAACTTTTTGCTTTTTAACTAGAAAAGACTCTGTAACCTTTAAAAGAAAATATTAACCCCTCCTAATGACTGAGGTTAAATCTATTAAACATGAGCTCATGCATTATTATGCAGATGCATGCACACATTCCATCCCACCCAAGATAATCCAGTGGGGCAGACATTAAAGTTTGCATTTAGTATGGGATTTATGGTCTAAATGTCAGATGGAATTGCCAGTTCATATACAATATAAATAGATGGTCTGACACTCAGATGCAAGTGCAAGAGCACTAAGGGGCCTTAAAGTGTAATTACTGAGCAGGAGCATGTGTAATGAAGCCAAAACCAGGTTGGCATTCAATATGCACGTTTATGTAATTTAAAATATATCAGATACTTGTTTTATGGAACAGATAATTTATTATGCCCCCCAATAAGTGCCCCCCTCCAGCTATAAGTTTCTTTGTGATATTAAACTGCCCATACAGGACCTTTGCCCCCATAAATGGAGGGTCAAACATGATAGAATGGTTGTTGGCCAAAACAAATTAAACGTAGGGTAGGAATGCACCGCACCAAAATCTTGTTTTTTATCCTAATTCCATAAACTCTAGACAACATCTGTTACACACATACAGCATATTGTATACCAAAATCCCTCACCAGATCTATACACAGGGCTTACTAGTGACCATGGGTGAAAATGTATCAAAACTAGACCAACACCTCACCAATTAATTTGTTATTATCACGTAACTGTCAGGAAAGTGCTTTAATGAATTGGTACATTTATCAAAGCATTTGCTGCTAATCAGTCTATCATTCCATCAGATATGGCTATTTTGGGCAGTTAAACTCCATTCTGTGCAGTACAGCCACAGAAAGAGATTTGTAAGACTTCAGGCATTGCTATAATCTTACCATGTAGTAACCACTGTAACATTAGCCCCAAAGTGTCATCTATTTTAGCGCAGCTGACCTATTTAGAAAATCCACAGGACACAACCATTCAGTAGTTATACATTCCTTGAAGCAGAATATTTCTCAAATAATCCCTTCCTAAATATGTACTGTTTCTTCTCAATGGGTTATTGTACTTAAAGGGCACCTGTTGGGCAAAAATATAATTCCCAACCCAAGGGGCAGGCTAATAGCACTTCGGTTGGGGGTAACAGTAGTTGAAGTAGTTTTAAAAAATTGCCCCCCACCAGTGCTAGGAAATGTGCACCAGGAGGGAGCTCCTGGTGCAAGCGTCCATGTTGTGCATAGTGCACGCACATAAGGAGCATCACATACATGCGCATAATGAGCAAGTTGCAGCATTTGTTGATTATGCGCATGCCCCAACATGGGGGTGGCGGGTGGCCTAGTTCTGGCAGGGGGCACATTTTTTAGACTGCACCTTTGGTTGGGGATAATACTTTTGCCCTTTAAGAATGGCAAGTTGCAAATTGCAAAAAATAGTCACAATTGCTCTCTGTACTTGGCACTGCATGCTTTGTGAAACATACCATACCTTCACACTACATTTCCATTAGAATTATTTAATGAATAAGCTGCTATCCCTGTGGATGAAAAGGTGAGAACAAGGAAATGACTAGAGAAGGAGTAGTCGGTGCTGACAAAGGGAATTAATAAATTACTATTTTCCCAGAAATATTTTGCTCGGGCAGGTTGTCACACCAGTTCCAGAGTGGGCACTGTCCAGTAAAATTATCACCAAGAACAGCCTTTGCCTGTAGCCTATATAGTTACAAAAGAATACTGATGGATCTGATCATGGTAATAACAGAAGGTCTCACTATTTAGACTGGCATCTGTGATTCAACTGCAGTTGTACTGTCAGTGAGATCCAGATGACAAGGATCTCAAATCCACTGATTTCTATTGGATTTTAGAGTGCCCTCAAACTTGGGCAAGCTAACCAGTTTCATAAACATACTGAATATGGGCATCAGTTAGAACCCCACCGGCATTGAACAGTCAGTGGGTTTGCTGTCCTTGTTCTTACACCCTTGGTCAAATGCAAGCTACAGCCTAAATTTAAAGAAAATTAAGAGGCTTGGTCACCGATAAAACGTTAATGCCAAACAATGTGACTGATGCCTCTCCCAGCAACCTTGGTCTTACAGAAAAATAAATTTAGGACCACCCTAAACCTTGGGAAGATAGTCCAATATTGAACTGGTCTTCCACAAGGACTGGCCCCAATAAGTTGCAGGCTATACTTCACCTTTTACTGTGTCCCTTATCATTTCCCAACTGAGTGAATCTGCAACTACTGTATGTGCTTTTCAGTGGTCCAGGGCTAAAAGGACAATAGTAATGACATCCTTTTAGTGGAAGCTGTCTAGGAGTTTGCAGGTTGGACTTACACCATGGGGGCTCATTGTTGGGTTCTTGGCCACCTATCTGTGCATGTTTAGTAGTTGTTAATGGGAAATCACCAGGGGGGCATTATCTTTCTGCTAATGACACATTTGCTAATTTCTATGTGATTTATTGCTGATTTTTTTTTTTAAAAACCCAAATTGAGACAATATGCCCTGCATTTACATATATGATTTTCACTGATTTCCATGCTAGTCTTCTATCAGTTTTATGATTAAAAATGCTAATTCCAGGAAAAGACTGTATAAAAACCCAAACAAGTTTCCATATAGCACATGGTCTTGAGCATGTTGTTCTTTGTAGTGTTGATAAAACATTCAAGGAGGCATTTATGGGCAGTAACTGTTGTCTAAATCAGTCATTCAGCATACACTCAGAGTCTCCACATTTTATTTAAAGAAACTCTAGCCTTTTTATTTCTAAGTAACTTTCATCTTCTTTTCTATTAATAGCATAGGTACCAAAAGTCATTTTATTTGTCAGGATTGTAAAATAATGGCTAAGTGGCAATGTTTCATAATTGTAATTTTGTATTGCAACCTGATCTGTTTGCCTGATGTGGATAGTGTTCACAATACCTGGCTGTTTTGCCTAGTAGGAGGGTATCTACAGTATGTAAGACCTGGAGTTAACCTTATCTGTTCTGGGAGGGGATTGCAGGACAATGACAGCTCTCACCTGCTGATCCCTCCTCCTGAGCTTCGTTTCTTTATTAACCCTCCTTTTGGCTCAATCATTCCTTCCCCACCTAGCTTGTTACAATCACTGCATCTTATAGCATACTGCCTGTCCCTGCCTTTCAGCTTTAGCTATCTGCCCCTAGAGTTTACATCTTGCCCTTGCTTTTGGCTGCACTTATTTGCCCCCTTTATCCTCTCAGCTATAGATAACTTCCCTTTGATTCTAGTGTCTTCTCCTTATCCTATATCTGAGCACATCCTTTCTGGGCACTTGTGATCTAAAACAGAAGCTATATTTATTTTACTATGGTTACTCCGGGGGACATTGGCTCTTTTACAGTTTGGGACTACCTGGTGTTTGCTCTGATGCTGCTGATCTCAGCAGTTATTGGAATCTATTATGCTTTTGCTGGGGGTGGACAGAAGACCTCTAAAGATTTCCTGATGGGTGGGAGAAGCATGACTGCCGTGCCTGTGGCCCTATCCCTAACTGCCAGCTTCATGTCTGCAGTTACAGTGCTGGGCACACCAGCAGAAGTGTACCGCTTTGGAGCCATGTTCAGCATATTTGCCATCACATACGCCATAGTGGTGGTGATCAGCTCAGAAGTCTTCCTGCCGGTGTTCTACAGACTGGGCATCACTAGCACTTATGAGGTAATTATCGTTTACTCTTGGGGGCTGCAATGATTTCATACACATATAATGGCTACATTTAATTGTAGGTGCTAGTACTGTGCCTAAACAAACAGATATAGGGTAGATACTCATATTGGAGTATACTAATGTTGGTTAAATATAGGACTTGCATTGGGGAAGGCTTGTGTGAAAATAAATGCTCAGATTCCACCTGATGAACTAGTAACTGGTACAATATTATAACATATGCTATCAGTCCCACATAGCCTGTGTTCTTGCGAACTACCAGAATTCTGAGATATCCAGTTCCTCAATGAAAACCCCTCATTAAGTAAAGCAGTATGGCCATGGGTTTTCAGAGAGATGTTGCCCAAGTTAATTGTAGATGACAAAGAAATTATGGTAGTTTCTGGTTGGATTGCAGTATGGTATCTAACCACCTAATCTATAACCATCTATAACCATGTGCCTCCCTGCCACTGCTTTGCCATACCAACAACTTGTGCCACCACAATATAGCAGGCTACAATAGTATCATATCGGGCATTCTTTAATGTATATATACTGTGGTTTAGACTGTCAGCTACAGGTTGATCATGTGGCATAGCAATTCATCATAAAGCTGTCTTAGAATATTGAATTTAAAGTGTTGTGTATGATATATACACAAGTTGTGGTTCTATACCTTGTGGAGACTTGCAAGTTGTATCATAAATAAGATGGCTCCATGCAGGATGTTTGGGACCAAACTCAATCTCATCAGAAGCATCTCCTATTTAAATAATTGTGCCATGGGTGGAAAAACAGAATAAATGCTACAAACATTTTATCTTTTCATTTTCAGTACCTTGAACTCCGCTTTAATAAGTTTGTCCGGCTCCTCGGGACTATACTTTTCATCATACAAACGGTATGTCTTATTATTCCCTATTTCACTGTAATCCTGGGATTCTTATTCAAAGCACAGCATGAACTTAGCCTTTCATGGTTCCACATTTAATTCAATGTATAATAACATGTATGCAGTTAGGAATAAGATGAGTTGAGCTTTATTTACTGTATTTATTTAAAAGAACAGTGTAGAAATACGATCAAATCCAAACAGCTGGGCTGAGCTCAAGACTATCTAACGCATTTCGTGCCAAGGTAGACACTTACTCATAGGCTGTCCTATGACAGCCTATCAGTAAGTGCCTACCTTGGCACGAAACGCGCTAGGCTAATGCATGTCCAAATACTTGATTACTTTAAAATTACTACTAAAAAATACTTGGTCTAGTTTTTCACCAAACAGCAGGTCTTTCCCGACTTTTGTTTCAGTTAACACAAAGCTGCATATAAGTAACTTACATCCTTCATTGCAAGTTGGGCTGCATATATAGTAGTGAACAGGTGGGCAGTTATTTAGCTCTGATTTGAGTTTTCATGTATGTAATGGGCACATACAAATGATTTCAGTATCAGAACTGGTTAATGCAGTAATGTACATGATTCATATTGTTTATCTTGTCTTTAAGCTTGGTGCTGCTTTGGTTGCACTTTCCAACGTTAATCTGCTATGAAAGGTTCTCTATTAACAATCTGTGAATAAACAATTGTTCTATTCAGTTTTCTTTGTTAGCAAAGTCATCAACCCCGCATTCCTCATTGCAGACCTATGTCCCATGACAGGGAGACGTGTGCAAACTGCCGGCTATATTTGTATAATCATTTCAGGTGTCCTACACTAGGTGCATATCTTAGGCAATGAGCTTTTTAAATACATTAAAGGCACACATATATGAGCTGATTTAGAGACTCGTTGAGCAACATGCAAAATGATTATATATTTTACAATGTGACAACAGATGTGATGGCTATATCACGTTGTTTGCTTTTAACGGAAGCTTGAGGAAGATGTGTTATTACGTTAAAGCAATAGTATAATGTAGAAAGTGATATTCTGAGGCCTTTTTAAATTGGTCTACAATTCTATCATTTTTTAAAATTATTTAGCCATTTGCTCAGAATCTTTTCACTTTGGAATTTTTTTTACAACTATGTGGTTGCTAGGGTTGAATTTACTCCAGCAACCAGGCAGTGATTTGAATGAGAGACTGAACTATGAAAAGGAGAGGGTCTCAACAGAAAGAAGTAACAATAACATTGTAGTGTCACAGATCAATAGTTTTGTGTCTGACCTGAAAGACCAACTGAAAACTGCTAAGAATAGGATATCTTTAAAATAGTAAATGTTAACTTAAAGGCCACATGCCAAGTGTTATTTTTGTCTCAGAATCATCAGAAGATCTATTGCCATCACTGCAGATAAAATTGTTTGGGTGTAATTGTGCAAAATAGGACAAAGCACCATGTTATTGCCCGAATGGCGAACTACAGTAAGTACCACAGTGTTTGAAATGAAACGCAAAATAACCCAAGTTACTCTGTACTAATGTGTATTTCCTCTCCTAGATTTTATACACTGGAATTGTTATTTATGCTCCTGCTTTGGCTTTAAATCAAGGTAAGAAAACATTATATAGAGAAACATAATGCCTAAGCCATTATGATCAATGCCATGTATTTTATCAGTAAACAAGTACTTCTTCTAAAACCACACCAATCAGTGCAGTGGACTATGCACATTAAATTATTCTCATACTGAAAATAAATGTTGCCTCTAAAAAACACCTATTTTTGCAAGGCAGCGAAGATAAAGTGGCAAGAAGCAGCTAGTGACGGAAATGTTATAATAAGTATATAAATAGTGCATGATCAGTCTAGCAGTGCTACCCTAATGAGCATCTATTTAGATTTCACTGGACTCATTACTTTTAATTTCCCTCTATACAGTGACTGGGTTTCACCTGTGGGGTGCTGTTGTTGCCACTGGGGTGGTTTGTACCTTCTACTGCACAATGGTAAGCAATTATTTATTTTATCCTTACCTTAAGCTTTCTGTTTCTAAGCAGTGTCATCCCCAGTAGGTCTTTAATGAGAAAGCTATACCATTGAGTTGTTGGGCACTGCAATAAATTACAGTTTAGCCTGTAATGGCTATATATGTATTACTAACCCTTAGATAAACCAAAACCTGCAATTAGCTTAAAAAACCCAAAACAAACTAATTTTTTTTAAAGTTTCAGGTGTGTGTGAGATCAAGTTTTCCCAGGTCTTGTAATTCATACAGACCCATCAGATATTTGTTTTTAATCTTCTGCCACCAACTGCTGATTGTTTGGTATTTGTTACTGTACTCGGCATTCTCTCTAGTGAACTAAATATTTAGCATCAGACACTCCATGCTCCATTGCTCAACACATACAGCAACCATTTTTTCATCTGTGCCCTTACAAAAAGGTTTGAGTAGCAAGGCTGGGGCACAGAAATATGAGTGGGTGTTTTGTGTCCCTGGTGCAAAATTGTTGCATAAAAGTTTGGTTAACACAGCAGAGAATAGTTATAGTTATACTGTGATGAGAAAAACCTCCAATATGGAATACATGAGAAATTGTAACCTTAAAACAAGGTTGTTTTGTTGTCCAAGCACCTGTGTGACATTGCCGCAAAAGTCCAAACCTTTTTTATTTACCCACTGAAAAATATAAACCAGAAACAAAAAGATGACAGTGTGTGTATTAAAGTTTACCTATGCAGGACAATATCTGCTAAATAAACATAATAGTTGTATTAAACTGGCCTCCAGTAAAGGGAAGAATTTAAATGTACCGGTATATATATATTGCCCTCTCAAATGATATCAAAGAATGCCCATGTGAACTCACCATGTACAGTTTCCTTAAAACTAAAAGCTGTGCCAGAAAATGTTTTCATAGCCACTAGGAGGAAACAAATTACACACTTACCTCTTAAAATGACTGTATGACAAATATAAAACAAAAGACCAAAATTAAATAAAGGTAAAAACATACACGTGACAATGCATAACTAAAAGCAGATGTATATTGTTCTTCCTCTTAGTTCTGTTTGTTATTCTTTTGTAGGGAGGTCTGAAAGCTGTGGTCTGGACAGACGTGTTCCAAGTTGGGATTATGGTGGCTGGCTTTTCATCTGTAATTATAAGAGCAGTTGTGGTTCAGGGTGGCATTGGACCTATTTTGAATGATTCTTACTATGGAGATAGATTAAATTTTTGGGAGTAAGTGGCTCACTTTTTACCTTTTGTGTATTTAATGAGCAACACATGTAAAATAATTAAAAATAATTCCACTTATAATTGTATCGGAACTTCCAATTAAGAAAATACATCATCACACATAGCCAGAGTTAGAGAATCACAAAATAATTAGCAAAAATCTCCAGCTTTCATATTGTTGGACAGAGTGGAAGGATTGAATAGATTACAAAATGAAGTAGGGCTTGATGCATTTGGACCCCATACTACCCTAGGCAACAGTGCTTCAACTACCCCCTTGTTGACTGTCATATGCACAGTACAGTATGTGCTTGTGCCAATTGTGGAAGAGAGTGCTATCCCTCACCCCCTTAAAGCTGCTACCCCAGGTATAGGCCCCTCTGTGGCTATACCAAAAATATCGCCATGGATGGGCAATTGGAATAAAATTGGTTGGAAATGCTGGGGCATTGCCTATCTTTTGGAGCTGACAAAAGCTATCTGACTATTTTGAAGATAAATAGACAAGTATGATTGTATGCAGTATGATTATATGGTGTCTAAGTCAGTAAATAAACATTCCCCTCACCTTTTACCATAAAACTGCACCTCTCCTTCAGGCTTCTCCCATCTACTGTATTGGACCCTTTTAGGGCAAGGCCCAACAGGTTGTGACCCACTGAATCACCTTGGGATCTTTCTAAAAGTGTAATGCATAGACCTTCACCAATTAAAGATTATTTATGTTTTAAACAAAAACAAGCTACTTTTATATTAATACATGTTTTTTTTTGTCCAGTTTTAATCCTAGCCCTCTGCAAAGACATTCCTTTTGGACAATTGTTGTTGGAGGAACGTTTACTTGGGCAGGAATTTATGGAGTAAACCAATCTCAAGTTCAGAGATACATTGCTTGTAAAACCAGGTTTCAGGCTAAAATGTAAGTGTCAATGCATTGCTACTGAAATTATCAAGGATACAGGGCACTGTGCCAGGGAATGGTTTCTATATGCTGAAATTAGAGCCTGCTGACATCATAATGAA
This sequence comes from Xenopus laevis, assembly GCF_017654675.1. Lineage (NCBI taxonomy): Eukaryota > Metazoa > Chordata > Amphibia > Anura > Pipidae > Xenopus > Xenopus laevis. Next base: position 98,393,841 of record NC_054376.1, read on the forward strand.
AACATAAGGATATCATAATGTAAATGTATTTAAGTTTTCTTGCGTATCTAATGGCACACCCTGTTCTTCAGAATGTTACAGTTCATCTCATGTTTATTGGCTGTGTCCCAAGGGATTTTACCAAAAAAAAAATTATGAAATTCCTATTAAATACAATATGACAACTCCCTCTCATAAATAAATGCAGAGAAAGAATATTGTAATTCAATCATTCATTTTTATATAAGGTAAATACATAGAAAATCATATTGTAGAAATAAGTAATTTCTCTTTAAAATGTACTTTTAAACATGGAATTTAAAGAGAAATTGCTTTCAGTTATGACTATGAAGATTTTCATTCATCCAGGTCATAGTAAATCTAGTATAGGTAAATCTAAAAAACTGGACTTGCTGAGTAATCATTGACGACGTTTCACTACTCATCCGAGCAGCTTCTTCAGTTCAACTGACTGGTGTGGGAAGTTCTCGTCATATAAACTCTTCCACTAATCCAATCACAATGGCACATTGTAACTTTTCAAGCTTTACAGTTGATATATATCTTTTCCTGCCTGTCTAGGTCTTTGTATGTGAATCTTCTTGGACTTTGGGCAATTCTGGCTTGTGCTGTATTGAGTGGATTGGCCATGTATTCAATTTATAAAGACTGTGATCCCTGGACTGCCAAGTTTGTGTCTGCCCCAGACCAGGTGAGGTTATGCACTAGTATGAGATTTTTTATAATGGAAATCCAATATTCAGAAAAAAATGCAAGTTACTAGGGATGATTCTGAGGCAACCTTCCCAATGCCATCCCTCCTCACTACTCAAGCTCATAAATTTAGCATCAGAGAGAGAGAGAGAGAGAGAGAGAGAGAGAGAGAGAGAGAGAGAGAGAGAGTGGGGAGGGTGGTGGCTACATCACATTGCATTCTCTGCATTCTCTGCACTAGAAACGCTGAATTTCCAGTTTAATCATTTGAATTTTGGCTCTTAAAGTAGACTTTTTGCTGTCCCTGGTAACACACATGTACCTGTACTACTACCCCTTGGATGAGTACATACCAGCAGTTAAATGAATCCAATAACGACCTTCAGCCAATCAGAATTACTGATTCCCCATTTGATCAGAATTTTTGGACAATGTCCGCATAAGTGAATGAGGCAGATATCCAATAAATCCGGGCCTGGTGTGCATGGCATGAGTTACAGTTTATTTGGATTGTTGGACATAAATTGTTACATTATATGAGTGTGGAGTTAACTTATACCCCAGTCAGGAGTAACCCAGAGGCTTTAAACCAATACCATTATCTCCTATAAAACATTCAACCATCAAACTGAACAGTAAAATGTTTGTTTTTGCATTACCCAATAAGCTCTTTCTGGGCAGATACAAATGTGTGTTTCTCATAGAAAGATTAATATAGATAAATATGGATGTTAAACGTTAAACTCGAGGTCTTGTAGCCCACAGGAACTAGACAGTTGCTTACACTTCTCCAACAAATGCTATATGCTGATTGGTTGTTATGGAGAGTTAGAAGAACTTAGCACCCCTATTTGCATTTCTCCTGGTTTTATACTTCTATTTAAATGCAGCAGCTCAGGTGCAGAAAATATGCCACTGTTGATAGACAGATATACATATATTAACTTTTAAAAAATAAAGACTCCCTAGCTTTTCCAGACAAGCAAATTAGATCAGAAGAGATGTTATGACTGGACTAACTAACAATGTAATATCCTTATACATTTAGCTGATGCCGTACCTGGCTTTGGATATTCTGCGGGATTACCCAGGACTCCCAGGGCTTTTTGTTTCATGTGCTTACAGTGGGACATTAAGGTAAGGATTATAATTCTTGACAGGTGGGAATGCAATAATAAAACATACAAGTCTGATTTCTAAGTACAGCACAACCCTTCAAAAATGTATTAGTGTTTTCGGGGACATTTTCTAAATTTGTAACTCATTGTTTTATATGGGCTGTGTTTCAGGATGAAACCAGCTGTATATAATTTGTAGGTATCTTATTAAACAATTAAAAAACAGAACAGTGGCATAACTAGATGTTACTGGGCCCCACAGCAAACTCAATTTAAAAACATTTGTAAGTTGACCTATTCTATCAAGATATATTTATTTAAATTGCTCACTAATCAGGGCCTTCTACACTCCTTGGCTCCCCTGCAGGGGCTGCTTCCTCTGTAGTTCTGCCCCTGAAACAGAAACTAAACAGTGACATTTGTATTCCTTCCCATCAGTACGGTTTCCTCCAGCATAAACGCTTTAGCTGCTGTAACAGTGGAAGACCTTATAAAGCCTTACTTCAAATCCCTCAGTGAAGCGAAGATGTCTTGGATCTCCAAAGGAACAAGTAAGATTTCCTCATAGTTCCGTTCCATCAGCAGTGACAGTGGTTTTTTATTCACATGAATTACAAAAGGAACGGGGATAACAGGAGGCTAAAATCTGTTAGCATAAAAAGGCAACGCAAATCATAAACCTTTGTCTGAGGCCGTAGTTATCTGCTTATTCTCACTTGCTGCAAAACACACGTGACTGTTGACATGGTCCTCGTCTCACAGGTTTACTTGGGTGGTATATCGTCAACTAAACTCCTTAACTACATCAACAACTTACCGACTTCTTGACATTTCCTTCCCCTATTTATTGATAAATATTATAGACTTAGTTCTACTTCTTCAAATTTAGGTCAGCTAAGCTGGTGAACTTAAAGAGGAACAATCATTTTATAGGCTTTGCCTCGTTTTTACCGTTAATAATAATTCTACCATAAATAAATAACAGTGAATGTGTGAAATAGCTATACAATTTCTTTTATTTCTCCGAGGTCTCATATATGGGGCAATATGCATTGCAATGGCTGCTCTGGCATCTCTGATGGGTGGCTTGTTACAGGTAAGGGTTTCCTGTCATTCAATGCCATAAGAGCAGTACACAATTTCTGTTTATTGCATCACATTTTTGTGTCCACTAAAAGCTGCTGACTCTGCCCATCCAAACTAGTGTAAAGGGGCCTCCTGCATGAGGAATGCATCTGGGCACTGATGCGGTCCCTGCTTATAGGTCCCCATAGGCCGTAGTATAATCTCAGGGACCAGTAATCAGATCACCACATGGTTGGACGTATTGGGCAAAGATCCATTCATTTGATTACCTCAACACAAACTAAATCCACCAGCTAATAACGTCTGCATGTGACATTAGCTTACGGGTTATGACACATGGGTCAATTAAGAGAATTTAGGGGAACAAAATGCTCCGTGTCACTTATCCTTATCCCTCCTCCATTAACTTTAAAAGCACCCAATGCAGTTTTAAGTGTTTTTGAGCAATAATTACTTGCACAAAAATGTGCCAACACTTTCAGGCTATTTCGTTCTGAAGTTAAAGCAGGGTGATTTGGAGCACTTTGTTTTCGCTCCATGGAGATATAAAATCTCAGGGTCACCAAATGCTCAAAATTTCCTGCAAATAAACAAAATTGATATGCCAAGTTTTGCAATACATGACATATCACCAAACTTGTGTAGGTAACATTCGAATAATGCCTTTTTTTTTCCTACAGGCAGCTCTGTCTATATTTGGCATGGTTGGGGGTCCTTTGCTGGGCCTGTTTACCCTGGGGATCATCTTCCCGTTTGCTAATTCACTAGTAAGTACAGTCATTACTATATTATTTAATATTGATTTTATTTTTATCATTTGCTGCACTAAAGGTTAATGGTAGTTGCTGCAAACAGATTATACATTAGAGTTTAAGGTACAACGTTTTATATTTAGAGCAGTGAATATATTGACAGTGGGGTGATGAGGTCTGGTCAATGACACCATAGCATCAGACTATGTATGTAGGGCCGTTTTAAGAAATTGTAATTGTAATAATTGCCAACTAGGATGGGAGCACCACTATAAAACATTTAATATATTATGACTTTTGACAGAATGCCCAGAAATAGGTAGCAGACCCCTCATTTAGTCATCTGGAAGAACTATACAACAGGCACTCCCAGATCTCATAAACAGGCAAATTAAATGAACAAACAAACAGTAAAAACAAACACAAACACAGTAAAAGAAAAAAATCTTATATTACAAGGGCATACCAGGTATAAAAAGCCTTTTGTGATTTGTGGTGTTGTGCGCTTACTCATAAGTTATCACTAAGTGAGTTATAGCATATAATATGTTATAGCATATTTAGGTCTGGAGTATGCACATCTGGAGCCCACCTTTCCACTGGGGTGAGCTTTATCTTTTTTAGCCTTTACACTAAGACATGGGGATCATGTCACTTCAGTGAGCATCGAGAAAAAGAAGAAAAATTGATCAATGCACATTCCCTGGTCCCCTGTCACATCCGTAATCTATGCAGATGCATGTATTTACAAAGACAGGGGTTTTTTAGTTACAAAATTATGATCATGAGATTGATAAGCCACCATACCATGTCAAGGTAAAACCCATATGTTGGCCCCTAACTATTTACCTCTGGTTATAATTTCAAATGCTAACTCCTCCCGGCATAAGAGCATTACCTGAAATAAAGGTCTCCCGACCTGGGCATTGGTTTTCATCATAGGGCTTAGTCTTCCCCCGCCATTAGCTTTCAAAGGGGAGAGATAACCTAGACCCCAGCATTGGTTACTTCAGTAAGCACTAGCCATTTCTTCATTGCCTGCTTTGTTATATTGAAGTTTACCTGCTTGAGGGTAGTCCTGTTAGTCCCACCTATGGGATCTTTGCTCTAGGCCCACAGGTATATATGAGATGCTTACATGCCCAGTGCTGCTTCTTGTGTATTCGAATGTGCTGTGGGGTGGAATCTTTTTGTTCACATACTCTTATGCATTCCTTGTATTTTTATTATACAGCTTGTGGGGTGACTCTCTCTTGAAGTGTGTATGGTACACAGCCATCACATTTTGGCAGTCTAGGTTGCTACAGTCCAGTGAGCAAACTGTTTGAACTGCTTATGAGCAAATTTGCTTTCCTGTTGTTAGGATCAGTGACTGCAGCAAGTGCATAGAATTTTACATTTCAGCATGGAGACGCAGAATAGAAAGGCAAATAGTTAAAAAAAATAAAAAGATAAAGGACAATTACAATTGCAAATGCAGTGTGTGTTCAGCTCAATATGGCAGTTCTGAGCTTCCCATGAAATAGTCCTGTAGGTTTGCCATTCCTAGGTGGCAGCCAGATTTCTACTGTAAGTAAAACCAATTCCATACAATATTCAGGTTTGACTATTGATGGACAATTTTAGCATTTCCAGCATCTGGAACGTCTGAAAAATGGGAGACTGCATATAGACTTCTATGTTTTGCATGGAGGAGATGTGTTTGTCTTTATATGAATCTGGCTTTTATTACTTTCCAGACAGTAGCATTGATACATGTATGGAGCAATTTGGGAGATTTGTTTCACACTTCGATGTACCAATTTAATGTAAAGTTTAATGGTATCGAGAATGTTTAAACTAAAACCCACCATAAAACAGTTTTGAGAAACAATGTTATGTTGTCATTTCAGGGTGCTGTAATTGGTCTCCTGTCTGGCTTTACAATCTCCCTGTGGGTTGGCATCGGATCCCAGATTTATCCCCCGCTTGCATCCAGCAATTTAGCCAAACCTCTCTCACTAGTGGGCTGCAATTTCACCAGCATTGAAAGTAACTGGACTTCCACTGTGATGCCCATGATGACAACCCTATTTCCCGAAACACAAGTCAGCAGCAGGTATATCAGTTAAATGTAATACGTTTTTGGGAAACATGTCAGTCAAAGATGTTTCCTTGTACTGAGCTACACAAATGTTAAACTAATAGCTGGGGCAATAGAACTGCAAGGTTTTTTTTGTGCTGTTCTTATTTTTATAAATAAGATAAATATGTATTTGACTTGTTTTATTGGACTTAAAGTTGCATTTTGTTGGATTGATTTATATGATTTTTATTGTTATTTGTCTTTGCAGGCCAGAACTTGCAGATAGCTGGTACTCGCTATCATATCTGTATTTCAGTACTCTTGGGACACTAGTTTCAGTTATAGTTGGTCTAATAGTCAGCTTGCTTTCAGGTATGAGATACACCTTATTACCAGACAATTTAAGTATGATACTTTTTTTAGGAATAGAAAGTGAACAAAGTTTATGTCGCACTTTAAAGTGATAAAAGAAACTCTATACTTTTAACCCTTTGATAATTGTAGGTACAGGACTCACTAATGCCTTGCATCCCCCCCTCTTCAACTGGAGAGTTGAACCTCCCCATAAGGCTATGCCTACTTCATGCTGGAACTTGTAGTTCTGCAATATTTCTGGCTCTGACGTTTAACTAATTGTTCAACCTATGCTAAGGTGTGCTTTCAATGATATTATTAGCAATTATAATTTGTGAAGCAAGCGTTAATAAATCACTTTGACTTGGCACTTACTCCAGTTCCAGTTTGATTTTGACTTTTTTTGCAGGAGGGTTAAAGCAAAATATAAACCGGGATTTCCTCTTAACATCTGAAGACTTTTCCTACTTGAATGTTCTGTTCTCTTCTTGCAAAAAGAAAGGGGTAAGTCTACCATTGCCAGTGCACATATCAATTTGCTCAATAAAGCAGAGTTCCTTAAACTTGACCTTCCAATGTCTCCTAAAGGAATGCCAGGATCTGTCAATATTTATATTTAGAATCTCAGTAATTCTGTCACTCATTACACTGTAGCCATCCAAGACCTACAGGTGCAATAAGCAAATGGAAAGGCAGGGCTAATCAAAGGGAGGCAAACACAACAGTCCTTGAGCAATTTTATAGCCCCAGAGGCTGCATGGATTTCTCTGTATGACATAATTTGTTACCGTCTGATCTCATTATGCTTTATGTTGCATAATTGGTGCAATGCATAGAAAATTTGGATAGCACTATAATCCTACATTTGGTTCCCTTTGTATGTTTTGCCCAGCTATTTATAATAGAGCCTGACAAATGAGCATTATGATCTTCTCAGATGTTAATGGATGCTTGTCATTTTATTTCACATTTCTTCAATGAGAAACTTTCCTTTTAAAAGACAACCAAGGAAGGCAGCCAAGAAAAGATGCAGTTGGCAGTTAAGAGCCATGTCTTCCAAGGAGTGTTTAATTAACCCTTACTGCTGACATCACTTGGCATGTACAGAATAAGCAAATGTGCCCTTTACCTACAGCAGCACTTGAGAGTGGGAAATACTAATGATTGCAGTGAGGGGAATCAGATACTCATAGAGCTAAAAGAGACCGCTACTGTACCTTTGGGCTTGTGTATTAAGTCCTATACGCAGAGCACAGATTAGGCAGGTTTCATTAAAGCACCTGGTACACAGGAATATGCCCTTTACAATGAAATAAGTGGAAACCTTTTTGTTTTATGGCATTTAAAAACACACACATACATACAGAATATTTATATATATTCTTTCTTTTAGCAGGAAGAAAAAGTTGAAGTGCTGAACTGGAAGGCACGTAGTACAGATACTTATGTGGAACAAGGCACAGATAACCCCACATTTAATCATATGGAAATGACCTCTACGGAAAAAAGAGAGAAAATGAATGGAATTATTGCTTAAAATCTGTCATATACTTTTCTGTTTAATAAAGAAGAAACATCATGTGGACAAGCTGGAACTCAACTGCCAAGTTTAAGATATTTTCAAAGGACAGACATGTGCATTAACTTACTGAAAGGCAGTTTCACGGACATTGAAAAAAAAACACTTTCACACCTGTTCTTCCTATTTATAGATTGTATTAAATGTTTATTAGATTCAGAACTGCAAGTTTATACAATTCAGACAAAGCAAGCTGTACATGGCAGTTACACTGAAGAGGACATAACTAGCACTAAATGCTCCCTATATCATCCTGAAGTGGATGTCCCAAATAATGATATTTAACCTGCTGGTATTCAAGGGTTGAATAGTCAATTAGAATTCTTATTTTCAAGTTTAAAAATTCATACATTTCATTTTCTTCAGCTGCTTTGGTAATCTTCGGAATGAGACTGGCGCTTCAGCAATTATCATGAGTTTCGGCGCATGCGCAGTTGTCAAGAAACAGAAAATTGCTCCAACTACTCATGCGCCACTTCGCCGGTCTCATTCCAAAGATTACTGAAGAGAAGAAGATGTCGTCCGTGAACTCCGCTGGACAGAACCTGCCATGAGGGGTAAGTAAAGAGTTAGGGGCATTTGCCCGGGGGGGGCAACTAGGCTTGGGCGGAGGAGGGAGAGGAGTCTATGTAGGGTTGGGGGGGGGTAAGGTCTTTTTTATTAAGGGTTTGCTTCTCCTTTAATAGCATAGACTTGCTTAGTTGTAAGTTTTACTTGTATCATATATACTTTGTCCTACAATGGTTATCACATACAAGCCTCAAACTATAGTTTAACCAAAGAACTAAGAAACCAAAATAGAGCAACCAACTCTTGTATAAAATGAACCAACCAAAGGCAAATTTACATAAGGGCATTCCAGGTGGTTGTCTGTCTCCCTTAATTAGAAAAGGTCCCAGTGTTGCAGAACAGAATGGGGCAAATTGGTGGTGGAGCAGGGGTACAGACTGGGGCCAGAGGAAAAAATGAGATTGAAACTTCCCAAAACCCTCAGCCATATATCCTATATTTCACCAATACATCTGTTCACAGTCCTGCTGCTGCATATATTCTCTGCATATATTATGTGTTGTTTTTTTTGTTGTTATTAAAAATAAATATTTGCACAATTTGATTAAACACTGTCGTAATTTATAGGCATTAAAGTGATAAAATATCAGTTTTTCAAATTCAATTTATTGCTCTATAAAATTTCACTAAATCAAAAGACCATACTTTATTTTGTATGCAAATCTCTTTAGGGGTCATTTACTATGCAGCTTCAGTAGTACATGGCACATTGTGATTAGCACTGGCTAAGAAATGGATCACACTGCGCTGAAATAGCAAAGGCTCAGTAGCTAAAAGGAAGGAGCTATATTTCCAATGGCCCTGGAAATAATTAGACCAAGCAAATGATGAATTGTTTTTTCAAAGCAATACCCATCTAAGGGCGTTTGACAATGCAAGTTGAAAACCGGATATATCACATATTTATTTATAAGCAGTTTCTTTCATGCCTATCGACTTGTAACTTAAAACCACACAGATTACATATTTATATTATTAATATTAGATTGCATAACATTCCATTTATCAGTCTTATCAGGTTCAGGGGTTCACATTGCTGTGGTATCTGGCGTGAAATGGATTCTATGCAAATCTCTCACTTTCCCGTAAGCCCGTCCCTCTTGACATTTCCCGACTGTTAATAAACTAATTTGTTTAGAAAGATCTGTCTGGCATTGTATAGTGAAAGTTGGCATCAGAAGGAATGTGACTAACCCAAGCTTTATATGTGTGAGTGTGACCTATAATTAAACCAATTCTTCAGTATAATTTAAATCAGACATAGCTGAATGTTCACTTCAGTCTGTGCGAATGATGGGAGGTCAAGGTGATGCTAGCCTGCTCTCCTTTTGAGATTAGGTTGTGCTTGCTGCTGTCTTGCTCATCTCTGCAATTATTAGGGTATATTATGCATTTGCTGGAACACATCCCAAGAATTTCTGACTGGTGGCCCTGTCTCTCACCACCAGCTTCATGTCTGCACTGACAATCCTGGATACCCCCGCTGATACATATAATATACAGCATGTTTGCCTTTTCCTATGTCTTGATTGTTATCATCTATGTAGAGATCTATTAAATATGCTGTTTAAAAACATCTGTTTCTTAAATCTGTTATATCACATACCATCATAATTATCCTCCCATGTTAGTTGGGAACCAGCCACCTTTTCTGAAAAATTGGCTTCCTATCGATTTAATATTCTTCTTTATTAATAATAGTCTTATGTCATGTTTACCTGCTTAAAATACTGATCTGTTCAGTCCCATATGAAAAGTTCAAGATTTCTTGCACAAAAATAGTAGGCGGCACAGTATGTTTGTGTGCATTGCCATCATAATGAATGTGCTAGCTGTCCTGCCTACCTCCCTGTTTTGTTTAAAGGGTAAGGCATTTTTAGTAGCTGTATCCACAAAATGTCTCAATGTCTTAAATATATTGATAATGGGTTGAGTGCAGATGACCTCTATTTATCTATGTGATTTTTGTGGTCACAGCCTCATTGCACCCCCGCCTAATGGTTTTAATAATTAGTGGTGAGCACCAGGGGTGATCCTGGCCCCTCCACTGCCTGAGGCAGCAGCAGTTGCTGCCGCCCCCCCATCCCCATGCGCTTACCTTTTTGCGCCTGAGGGGGTCCACGAGGGCAGCAGAGAGGGCCAGTACACTAGCGCAGAGAGCCTAACTGCTCTCTCTGCGCTAGGAGAGGGCATTTTTGCCGCCCCTGGTACCTAGTGGGGTGCTGCCGCCTGAGGCGACAGCCTCAACTCACCTCATTGGCAAAGCACCCCTGGTGAGCACAACTTTCCCTTGTTTGTTATAGTTTATACAGGAGCAGTGACCAGCTCCATGTTGTAGCTCCCACCCTTCCCAGCTATAGTCAGGTGATCCCACTGGTGTCTAATAAAAAGGCAGCCAAGTTTGGGAGTTTTACTTTGAAAGCAGCAAGTAAGTTGCAGGTAAAACTTAGTCCCTGTGTAAAATGTATAATGAAGCATTAGAATTATTAATGAATCAGATAAAAATTGTGTATAGGACTGGCCATACCAGGAATGACTTTGACGTAGTTGGCTGGCCAGTTTAAATATATTGCAATATATGGACAAACAATCCCTGTTTTTTTTAAAGGGTAAGGCATTTTTCAGTAGCAGTATGCACAAAATGTCTCTGTCTTAAATATATTGATAATGGGTTGAGTGCAGAGGAATCTTGTATTTGTCTATATGTATTTTGTGGTCACACCCTCATTGCACCCCCGCCTAATGGTTTTAAAAATCAGTGGTGAGCACAACTTACACTCGTTTGTGAGGGTGGCATATAAGCTGGACAGATGTGTTCCAGATAGTGATAATGGTGGCAGGATTCATAGTCGTCATTATCCAAGGAGCGTTTGTTCAAGGATGAATCCAGACAAGAATAAATGATTCCTATTATGGAGGGAGATTGAATTTCTGGGAGTAAGTATAGAACACTTCTAGGCATGCTGGGCAATAGAGTCATTATTCATACACAATTCCTTTAGGGTGATTTGTTCTATGAATAATAATTCCTGATTTGGAACTGCATGGATGCTACCCAATAATGTCAATTTCTCTTGTCTTGCTCCATTTATTTTCCCTGTTATATTTAAATTCTGTACAGTACAGTATGTGTAATTTATATGTAAATCAATGTCATTACAGTATATATACAGTATATGCTTAAATTTATTGTCACTTGTACTTGAAATGTATATTAGTGTATTTGATTTCTGCTAGGTTTGTTGTTTTTTTTCCCCTTCTATGCCTTGCTATGGACTTTTCCTGCTTGTACCAATATCTGTCTTCCTGCCTTGTTTTATGTGCCTTTGTCATAATATAGTGTTTTCCTGTTTTCAAGTGCCTGTCCTGCATGTGTCCCTATTCCTGCATCCTCTTTTTTCCACACTCCAACCTGAAGGACCATTAATACCTTACAGTGTGATAGAGTTGTTGATCCTGTCCTGAGGGGTCCCCACTATCACCAACAGTGCTTGCCAGATAAAAACCTTTTCCATGCTTTTGAATGGGAAACAATGACAGATAGATAAGGCCATTTTGACTGCCACTGTCCTCCCTGAGAGCACAATAAAAGGTAAATAAATTATACTGTATGCCATAGGTCCCAAGATTGTAAGATTAATGACTAATGCAATAATTACTCTGTAGAGCAGCATTGATAAGAAGAAGATCAGCTATAGTGTATGAAAGCCAAAACTCCCATACAAGAGAAATAACAGCAATGTTGGTCTGTCTATAAAAATAATATTATAAAAAAGGCAGAATAAAAAAGAAAATTCACTAATAATCTTATGCTTTAAAGGACACTGTAAAGTAAGTTCAAATAATTCAAAAACTTTTCAGAGAGAGGGGTCATTTTAGCCTTGAATTAATTGCAATGACTGCCATATATTATGCATGAATAGGCTAAATCAAAGCTCTCCATTTATTTGAGGCTCCATTAAACATTATAGCATAGGTGACTGTATCGGGAGAGCAGCACATCATTTCAAACTAACAAATTAACATTTGTGTGTTTATTCTCATATTCTCTGTAGTTTTGGTCCTCAGCCTGTAAGAAGACATACATTTTGGACGATCGTGATTGGAGGAACATTTTTACTATTTATAATTTTATTATTATTTTTCTGCAAGTGCAGAAATATACTGTATCTCCTGTACAATTAAAGGCCAAGCAAAACTGAAAGTTTTACATGACTCATTTGTTAGATGGTTTGGCTTTACAATCTAGCTTTGGTGTTGCTGGGCTACAGCTCTCAGCATCCTTTAACTGCTGATAATATGTTGAAATATACTGTCACTGTGCCTTGTGTCACCAACTATAATATATTGTTCCCCACATGTCCCTGTATATAAACCTTATAAGACTGTTGATCATCTTGGCCTGTGCTGTCCTATGTGGCCTCATTGTGTATTTGGTATATAAAGACTGTGATCCGTGGACATCAAAGATGATATCAGCTCCGGATCAGGTGATTACTAAAAGGAAAGCTGAATCCTGAATCTTGAAATGTTCACAGCTTGGTTTCATGGTGATACAGTTAGCATTATTGTTCTGTCAATAGAATAGGCTTTGTGCCTGATGGAATAGTCTAGTTGCAATGTTTTCTAGCTCTGTTCTGATTTATTCAATTATATTAATTATCTTTTTATTATTATTTGATTTTTTATTATTATTTTTTATTATTATTTTATTATTCAGGGAGGAATTGTAGGATTTCTCTTTGGATTTTCAATGTCACTGTGGGCTGGAATTGGTGCTCAAATTTACCCTAGAAAAGTAGGCCCTTACCACTTGCTATAGCAGGCTGCAATTTCAGCACCACGGACACCAACTGGACTTCAATGACAATGGAATTCACCAGAAGCGAAGACACCAAAGTCATACTATGCACAAGGCTCCCTGTGGTTCACAGTACAACCGAGAGATGGCGATTATTGGTATTCGCTATCCTATTTGTATTATTTTAGAACCCTAGGAACCATTGTAACTATACTTGCGGGTGTTATATTCAGTCTCCTGTCAGGTATGTACCAAATTTATTTCATATATAGTACAGTGGTGTAACTAGACTTTGTGGGACCCCCTGCAGATAAACCCCCGATCCCCGATGAAGAATGTGGGTGTGGTGCCCGATTGGGTGCAATTGGTTCAGCTTATTAACACCAGATGTACAGAGCTGTCAATTTCAAAGTAGGAGAGATCAGCTAAATTTCCAGACATCCGGAGAAACACAAGTGCGCCTGAAGCCACTGACTACTCACCACACATGTGCACGTAACTCAGATGACATCACTGAGTGTATTTGTGCATGCGCACATCCAATTTTGCATGCAGAAAACTGGGGGTTTTCCTATTAGACTAGGGATGGGCAAAATCAGGTAACGCCAGGAAAAATGGTGGAGGGGACAGCTATGGGTGTGACAGTATAAGCACTGTAGATATGGCCAAGAAGCGCTTCATTAATCCCAGACATGCCAATAAGACCACCGAAAAATGACCAATGAGCACTTCATTAACTCCACACATACCAGTAAGATCACTGAAAATGGGCAATAGAAACTGTATTAAAGGAAAACTAAAGCCTAACTAAACCTAACCAAAGGTTAGCCTAGTAGGCTAGAAATGTTGTACATTTTGTTTTGGGATTCTGTAACAGCCCAATGAGACCACAGCCCTTTCGCAGTAAAGATCTGTGTCTCCAAAGATGCCCCAGTAGCTCCCCATATTCTTTTCTGCTGATTCACTGCACATGCTCTGTGCCGCTGTTACTTACTGAGCTTAGGGACCCACTCACCATATACAGTACACACAGAATAGAAATGTCACAATATAAAGCTGATTAGTTATGAATATAGATAATTACTACATGGCAGCACAGAAACCAGTGCTTCCCGGCATAAGAAGGTGAAAAGTGAAACTTTAAAGTTCAATATTAGAAAAACAGTCACAAATAGGAGAGCACAAGCCACATGACTAGGGGCAGCTGGGAAACTGACAATATGTCTAGCCCCATGTAAGATTTCAAAATTAAATATAAAAAAATCTGTTTGCTCTTTTGAAAAATGGATTTCAGTGCAGAAGTCTGCTGGAGCAGCACTATTAACTGATGGGTTTTGAAATAAACATGTGCATATGTAACTGGTATGTAACAGTATAGATGTGCAGGGTAATTATATAACAAGGAATGTGTATATAAACACTGTGGTAAGTGTGTAACACTGTATATGTGTCTGTGTGACTACATAGGTATGCAGTGTGCAATATGGAAGAATGCAGATGGGGCGCACCTGTAATAGGGTGAGAACCTTGCCTCAGGTGGCAGTAAGTGGCCAGTTACTAGTGGCGGCAAAATACAGCTTCTTGTATCTTTCAGAGTCGCATTTCCAAGTTTTAACATGGAAAATGATGTTTTAAGCGCGGAGCCGGGTGGGGAGAAATCAGGGTTGCTGCTTCAGGTGGCAGCAGCCACAGGATCACCCCTGCCAGCAAATCTTATATAATATAAAAGACACACATGAATCATAATGGAGGCTTTACAGTAAAAATGGGCAACTTACATCAGTCCAGTAGCCCATAGCTACTAATCTGCTACAGTTTGAATACCAAATTCAATGTCTGATTACTTGCTATGGCCCATTTTGGCTTATGATACTGCCAAGTACTATTGAGTATACCTGTATAATACAAATGTATTGTTTTTTTCAAATTAATGATCATTTAGACATTATAGAAAAATAACTACAAAAATTGTGGCACAGAAAATGATTATTTATTACATTTTCTCACATTGCCCTCATTAAGCATTAAGGACAATTGCATGCTATTTTGTAAATAGAGATGTATGATCCTACATACCGTACCACCAGATATTGCTGATTTCAAGAACTTTTTTGGTGATACCAACCTTATAAACATGTTCTTAAATATTATTGTTGCCTGACCCAGTTTATCCACCCTACAATAGCTG
Organism: Xenopus laevis; assembly: GCF_017654675.1. Classification (NCBI taxonomy): domain Eukaryota; kingdom Metazoa; phylum Chordata; class Amphibia; order Anura; family Pipidae; genus Xenopus; species Xenopus laevis. The sequence goes on from NC_054376.1 coordinate 98,409,047, forward strand.
TTGTGTAAATACTGGTTTGGTCACTAGATGGCATGCAGAAGCCATGCAGTTAAAGTCTTCTTACAGCATTGAAACAAAAAAACAAAACAAAAAGAGGTCTAATGCTCAAATATGTATTTATGGGCAGAGACAGACTGTGTTGATATTTATTTAGTGGAAATAGAAAGAACCCAGTCACAAAGGCTTTTTATTAATCAGTGGCGTAACTTCAGATGCCAGGGCCCCCCTGCAAAAAAATCTTCAGGGCCCCCTCTGCACAAAATAGTGGGTGAATTTCATGTATAATATCCCCAGAACTCATAGAAGTATGGCACAGTAGCAATTCCATGAATCCCAGTACTATAGAAGGATCGCACAGTCACAATTTCACATGATTTGGAAATCCAATATTAGCAAGTCCATAGCCCAGCTTACAGAGCCAATGTGGGTGGGAAATTCAAATCATGAGTCTGTCACCGCTTGGCTCCTTATATTTAACAAGAGGAGGTGGGGGGAATGTAGCCTGCAATCAGCCTGAGTACCCAAGCAGGGTATCTGAGGACATCCCGCATTGTCAGGGGACATCAGGTTTTCTGCCCAAAACCCGACACTGTTGCGGGTACCAGACCCAATGCAGGACTCTAGGATAAGGTCCAGCATAATTTCTTCACTCCCTACCCACCCTCTGCAGCCAGCTATAGAACTGATCCCTGTAGTATCAATATGAATGTTAAAATTAGGTAAATTGTTAAATTAAGTAGCTGCTATTAGCAGCTCCATGTGCCTTCACCAGGTCACTGGACTGGAGTAATGTTTGCTGACCTTAACACAACAAACCTACTTGATTTTTTCTGCCTGACCAACAGTATTAGTATGACTAATACTAATTCATACTAAACAGACACAACTATGCATACAAACAAACACACATTCTGACTCCAAAAAGCTCACACGTGCACCCATACAAGTATTCACACATACATGCAAAATCACACGCATAAATGTGCACTCACACACTCACCCTCAAACACTTTTTACACGCTGCTATTTTCTCATTTTTAACGGGTACTTATATTACAAATATTACAAATACACCTTTTTACTAAGAAATACCCAATGTGTTGACAACTGTCCGCTTTGACCTTGAAGTAAAACTAACATTTTGGGTATACTAAAACTATTTGCAGGCTTCATTAAGGGGGTGGTTCACCTTTAAGGTAACTTTTAGTATGTTATAGAACAGTCGATTCTAAGCAACTGTTCAATTGGTTTTCATTATTTATTTTTTTATAGTTTTACAATTATTTGCCTTTTTCTTCTGACTCTTTACAGCTTTCAAATGGGTGTCGCTGACTCCCTTATAAAAAGCAAATGCTCTGTAAGGCTACAAATGTATTGTTATTGCTAATTTTTATTACTGATCCTTCTATTCAGGCCCTTCTATTCATATCCCAGTTTCTTATGCAAATCAATATATGGTTGCTAGGGTAATTTGGACACTAGCAACCAGATTCCCTACCATGCAAATTAAAGAGTTGCTGAATAAAAAGATAAATACCGTATATACTCGAGTATAAGCCGATCCGAGTATAAGCCGAGGTACCTAATTTTACCTACGAAAACTGGGAAAACGTATTGACTCTAGTATAAGCCTAGACACAACTACAGCCCTGTCTCCCAGCAGCGCACCTTCCGCCAAAGAGACTCCCCCAGCTATCAACCGGACTTCTATGCAAAGTTGATGGTGACAGAGAATTGTGCAGAGAGTGCTGTGTGATATTGCCATCACTGTTAATATTTCGTATAACCAACAGAGGGTGCTGTGTGATATTGCCATCACTGTTAATCCTTTATACAACCAACAGAGGGCGCTGTGTGATATTGCAGTCACTGTTATTCTTTCATATAACCAACAGAGGGCACTGTGTGATATTGCAGTCATTGTTATTCTTTCATATAACCAACAGATGGCGCTGAGTGATATTGCAGTCACTGTTATTCTTTGATATAACCAACAGATGGCGCTGTGTGATATTGCAGTCACTGTTATTCTTTGATATAACCAACAGATGGCGCTGTGTGATATTGCAGTCACTGTTATTCTTTGATACAACCAACAGATGGCGCTGTGTGATATTGCAGTTACTGTTATTCTTTGATATAACCAACAGATGGCGCTGTGTGATATTGCAGTTACTGTTATTCTTTGATATAACCAACAGATGGCGCTGTGTGATATTGCAGTCACTGTTATTCTTTGATACAACCAACAGATGGCGCTATGTGATATTGCAGTTACTGTTATTCTTTGATATAACCAACAGATGGCGCTGTGTGATATTGCAGTTACTGTTATTCTTTGATATAACCAACAGATGGCGCTGTGTGATATTGCAGTCACTGTTATTCTTTGATACAACCAACAGATGGCGCTGTGTGATATTGCAGTCACTGTTATTCTTTGATACAACCAACAGATGGCGCTGTGTGATATTGCAGTCACTGTTATTCTTTCATATAACCAACAGAGGGCGCACTGTTATTCTTTCATAAAACAAACAGAGGGCATTGTGGGATATTGCAGTCTCTCCCCAAGTGAACTGTTGGTATAGGAATGATTAAAACTGACTGCAATCTCAGCTACTGCCCGCTGACCCGAGTATAAGCCGAGGTAGACTTTTTTAGCACATTTTGGATGCTGAAAAACTCGGCTTATACTCGAGTATATACGGTAACTCAAAAACCTCAACTAATAAAAATGAAAACTAATTGCAAATTGTCTCAGAATATCACTCTCTACATCATACTAAAAGTTAGCTCAAAGGTGAACAACCCATTTAATGCTTTGTGAATTGGGGGGGTTATCATTCTGCTGATAATAACACATTCCTGTGCGTTTGTGTCACACACAATTGGATCGGCCAATGTAGGCAGGTGAGTGCGGAAGTTGTATGAAAATACCATCCTTTCGCTGAGGTATTAGTTGCAATTGGTCTGTCTTTATCGAGCTACTAAAGGAACTAATGATGTAACACCCGAGTAGCCAAATGCAGTGTCGGACTGGCCCACCAGGATACCAGGAAAACTCCCGGTGGGCCAAGGTGTCAGTGGGCCCTCCTGCTTCTAACCTTTTGGCCTATTTCATGGTCATTCTCTATTTATTTATGGGAATAAAGACGCTTAATAAAAAAAGTATAGGGAATAGTTTGTAGAGAAAAGAGACTAGGAGAATAAAGAGGGTGAGTGAGGAGAGGAGGAATAATAGTTTGGAAAGTGGGCTCTCAACCTAAGGTTTTCTGGTGGGCCCCTGGTATCCCAGTCCGACACTGGCCAAATGAATTGAAAGTAGCCATCTGAGTATGTGCTATGCATTGTATCAAATCAATGCAGGCGCGGCTTTGTCGTTATTTGTGTGTTTGCAGAAGCTCAGTTATACATCAGAATTCCTAAGTCTCAGGACTTGTAGCACTTGTGTGTATGTGACAAGTAAGGGGACTAAAGGCAGGTAACAGCTGCTCACTAGCACTCCAGGTGATGCAGCAGCAAATTATAACCTATTTCTACAGTAACTATCCAACTTTTCTACTAAATATATGTGAGCAGTCACACTGGTAAATACAAGCAGCTGGAATGTAATTTATTAGACACAGGGGACTCGTACACATACATACATACACATATATATATATATATATATATATATATATATATACACACATACACACATACACACATACACACATACACACATACACACATACACACATACATATATATATATATAGACAAATACAAGATTCCTCTGCACTCAACCCATTATCAATATATTTAAGACAGAGACATTTTGTGCATACTGCTACTGAAAAATGCCTTACCCTTTAAACAAAACAGGGATTGTTTGTCCATATATTGCAATATATTTAAGCTGGCCAACTACGTCAAAGTCATCCCATATCTGGCCAGTCCTATGCTCAATTTTCATCTGATTCATTAAGAATTCTATGGTTTAATTATACATTTTATAAAAGGGGACGAATACGTTTTACCTGCAACTTACTAGCTGCTTTCAAAGTAAAACTCCCAAACTTGGTTGCCCTTTTATTAGACACCAGTGGGATCACCTGACTATAGTTGGAGAGGGTGGGAGCTACAACATGGAGCTGGTCACTGCTCCTGTATAACTATAACAAACAAGGGAAAGTTGTGCTCACCACTAGTTTTTAAAATCATTAGGCGGGGGTGTAATGAGGCTGTGACCACAAAATACATATAGACAAATACAAGATTCCTCTGCACTCAACCCATTATCAATATATTTAAGACAGAGACATTTTGTGCATACTGCTACTGAAAAATGCCTTACCCTTTAAACAAAACAGGGATTGTTTGTCCATATATTGCAATATATTTAAGGATTAATGACTGGGACTGTAAGGCACATGTATGATACTGTCAGGCTAGTGACTCCCAGGCAGAAGTGTAAGCTCTTTGACCAAGGAATCCTTCCACCACATATATTATATTCTACCCAGTCCCCGGGTTCTGTCAACAGAAAGCCCAATAGTCAGGGAATTTCAGGATATCCGTTACCATTATGTGGGATACAGCCAGACACTTTCATTCTGATTCTTGATTAATAGAAACAATGACTCGTTAAATACATGAAGTTTGCTCCAGGGATTTCCTTGCAATAAGATAAAGGGCAAGTAATATACACAGTATAAGAAATACAGGGGAAGGCACATTAGTGTTGGGCAGGTATAATGAGGCTTCTTTCAGTGACCCCCCCCTGCTAATATGCGGTGCCACGGGTCACAGTCCAGCCCAGACACAATGTATAAATGTATAAACCAATTGAGGTTTGTCTGCGGAGCTGCCCGGCCGCCACAGAGACCTTTTTACAGCTGTGTCTTCATTTGCTCCTGAATAAAGCTCGAGGTCCCCACTTAGCGCTGGGAAGAACTGTGTCCTGCTACCCACCTGACCTGTATGTGACTATCTCTGTACTACCCACCTGCCCTGTGTGTATATGTATATATATATATATATATATATATATATATATATATATATATATATATATATATATATATATACAGTATATACAGTATATACAGTATATACAGTATATACACACACACACACACAGTGGGAGATGTCCGAACCTGTACTTACCTTTCCTTCCTCCTCTTGTCCTCGCGCAGTGTAGCTCCGCCCCTTTTACGACGCGACTCCGCCCCTTTTACGGCGCGGCCTGCCCCCCGCTGGCTGGTAAAAAAAAAATTCAAAGGTGGCAACCCTATTGGACAAAATTAGCCTAAGGCCGGCACTGTTTGCAGAGGTCTGGATTGGCCGCACAATGCTCTAAAATGCTCCCTGACGGTTGTGCATACTACTGAGGAAGCCGGGCCCCCTGAACCTCGGGCCCCCCGCGACTGCGGGGTCTGCTTCCTCGGTAGTTACGCCACTGTTATTAATGCTTTAGTGAACTATAAATCAGATGGAAGAGCAACTTGCTTATGGTTAGCCACTGTATAGGAGAACTAAAGCTTAACTAAGGAAGTAGCTACAAATGCTGTACGTTATGTTTTGGGTTCTGTACCAGCCCAAGGTAACCACAACCCTTTAGCAGAGAAGATCTGTGTCTCCAAAGATGCCCCAGTAGTTTCCCATCTTCTTTTCTGCTGATTCACTGCACATTCTCTGTGCTGCTGTCACTTACTGAGCTTAGGGACCCACTCACAATATACAGTACACATAGAATATAAATGTCACAATATAAAGCTGAGTAGTTTTAAAACATATAATTACTACATGGCAGCACAGAAACCAGTGCAACTAACATCAGAATTTAATAATCAGCCCTGTAGCATCAACTTATATTACAGACCAACCTCATTTTCTGCTTATTTTCTCAACAGCTACTCAGAGCGCACTGAGCATGTGAGTGTCACAGACACTTTCCAAGATGGTGACCCCCTGTGACAAGTTTGAAGTCCTGGATCATTGCTACTATTGAGAAGCTGAAACTTTAGGCTGGTGCAAGTTCTGTAGATAAAATATGGCAATTTTAGCCATATTCATTTTTAGGGTTTAGTTCTCCTAACTGGGGAAACATCAGTCATCTTATTTAGAGGCCCCATGATTTGTGATTGCAACCTTGTATACCAGAAACTGCATACTAGGGTTGCCACGGTGCCACCTGTCCAATTTTTATTGTTTCAAAGCCTTGCAAATATTAGCAAATGGCGAGGCAGTGGCATCATAGCCACACCCCAATGTCACTGGACATGCCCCCAATATCACCAATCCTGCCCTAATGCCATGGCTCCACCCTCTGACAACCCACCCCTCTTATATCATCCTCATGCCACTCTGTCTGGATTTTGATGCTGGAAAATGTGGCAACCCTACTACTGTACCTCTGCCTGTGTTACTGAAAAATCAGCTGATCTCTGTATGTTACATCATAAAGCACCCCATATATCACTGGCCTGCTTCTGACATCATCAATTCTGTTCCTGAGATACACTCCACCCCAACATCACCCAGCTCCCCCCTTGTCCAGAACGTCTCCTGTTGGAAGGTCAATCATGAACAGAAAACAGTGAAGCCTTGTGCACAAAACTATCTGACTGCTCAGTTATATGAATCTGAACTGCTGTGTATAGCACAGGGTATTGTAATAATAGGCTTAGAGATTATGGGTTACTAGACATGAAGCAATTTGCCAAATACAGTTGCTCTCTAATGAATTGTGATTGATTGCTGAAAATGCAGATATGCAAGAAATAACCTAATCATATGTATATACACGTACATCTATTTATATAGGATATACAGTAGTATAGAAATTCTCCTCAGAAATATCTAATGTCCAAAAAAATTGTACAACTGTAAACATCTGCAGTTCAATGTGTAATGGATGGATGGAAATATATTGTAGGAACCAAAGAAGGATGATAACATTGAAACTTGTGTAAAATAGAACTCCAATTGCAAAAAGAGGTACAAAAAGGTGGAAAAAGATGCAGGCTGTATTATATAGAAATTGGAGAAATTAATTTTGATATTTGCATGCTTGCTCCCAAAAAGCACCTGGTAGATTACAGAATGATTTCACAGTATATCAATCGACAGGAGCCTAGTGCTGTCATCTTGTTTCCATGCAATAAGGTTTTTTTCTGGAGGTTTATTTAACAACTGCACTGGTAGAGGTCATATCTCTCTGCAATTCAAAACAAAATTAATAGGGTATACAGGATAGGATACATTATGTAGAAACCCATTATCCTAATAAAGTATTTTATTAACTAAACATTAAACATCTCATCCACATAATACTGTATATATGTATTTGCTTGTGGCCAACGCTAGGGTGGCACTATACCTCAGCGCATTATGTGTACAACTGGGTGTGCCTAGCCTCTCACCCCCTAACTTAGCCACTGGTGGTGACTGGGGAGATTTTTAATTATTACAAAAAATGTAATTTGTTATACTGTATAGGCATCCGAGGGCTGCCCTTTTAAAGCTGCCTGCACAGACTGTTGGGTGCCTATATATAAATATTGCCCTGCTTGTGGCTTCATAAATACTTTTTTTTCAAAACCATTCTGCCTTAGTGGTAGAAATTGATAACACAAATACAATTATTGATATTCTAAATAGAAGCAAAGTCCAGATTAGTGTAAGCAATTTTAACATTGTCTCCCTTTTGTAGAACTTCATTTATTCTTCTCACCAACTTGGTGCAAAAATGTGTTCAATGCAATAAAGCGCTCTTTCTCCTTATGCTAAATCATCGTATTAATGTTACTAAACTGCTACACACAAGTCACAGTAAAAAGGCATTAAAAAGCCCTGCACAATATTCCCTACCCACAAAACAAATTTGTTACCCAGAGTTATAATTGTAGATTGTAAAACTAGTGCAAAATCTTTCCCCACAAAACACAGGCACAAAACAGTGTTACTCAATGGCGCCATCTGGGCAGGACACAGGCAAGACATTTGCTACTATTTGTGTACCACACCATTTGTACTAGTAAAGGACACAAAGGGGTGCTAATTTATTGGGTACCCCAAGTAAGGCAAACAACTAACCTTTTGCTACTATATTGCTCTTGTTCATCAACCCATGGTATTTTTTTTTAAATTGTAATTTTAATCTTTTTCCCAATTATCTCCTGTCCTACACTGGTGGTATACATGTGCAGTAAAATATTTTTTTTCAGTTTATTGTACTGTGCATGTGGTCAGCTTTAATCAGTGTGGGGGATACTTGAAAACAGAATAAAATAAAACTTGGAGGTGCAGCACTGTAGGAAAAAGAACCCTGGGTGGGTGCACACCAAACTGGGCCACACTCACTAGGGGGTGAAAAATAAACTTGTACCCCCTAGTGTTTTAGTATAAAAAGCAGTGTATAATTAATTTATACCTTTCTTATCCCTAGTTACAGTTAGGGCCACTCGTTATGTTGACATTTTTTTTCCTTTCTTTCTGGACTCTTTCCAGCTCTGCTTCATACATCATCTCCTGTATAAGGTATTTTTCTCTTCTCATCCTATCTCTAAGGTCCTTAGGACTGTCAGATATTAAGTAAGAGATCAGATGCTTTATAAAAATAACAAGATGCTAGAATGGAAAGATATAATCATTCAATTAGTACAAATCTTAATTAAGTACCACATTTCTTGTGCAAGCAATTTTATGGCCTAACTGAAGCAGAAAAATAGCAAGAAGCGTTCTGCATAATGTCCTACATAACTCCATATTTCCCAGGGTTGCTTACCTACCTACCTTACCTAAAGAGAACAGACACAAACCATTTGTGAAAAAAAACATTAAAGGGATACTGTCATGGGAAATTTTTTTTTTCCAAAATGAATTAGTTAATAGTGCTGCTCCAGCAGAATTCTGCTGGAGCAGGGGCAGCTGGGAAATTGACAAAATGTCTAGCCCCATGTCAGATTTCAAAATTGAATATAAAAAATCTGTTTGCTCTTTTGAGAAATGGATTTCAGTGCAGAATTCTGCTGGAGTAGCACTATTAACTGATGTGTTTTGAAAAAAACATGTTTTCCGATGACGGGATCCCTTTAAGGGTTATTTATGATGCATGGAACAGGATGCAAAATGCAAATCAACAGCAGCAAGTTCCATATATTTTTTACTTTGTGCCATGGGTGAGCACCCAAAAGCAGAGGCCCTGTCCAGCAATTCCCCCAATAAATACAGAGCTGCCTGTGTTTGGCACATATAGTAGGCGTCCCCTCTCTCCCCCTTATACCCATGAACCAACTTGTATGTCCCTGTAGCAGGATGTAAGGGAAGTGTTGCATTCACCTCCGCAGCCTGATCCGGAATTTTATTTTAAGCAAAGACACAGGTTGCAAATGTGTGAAGAATAAGCACTAAAGGGCCTATTTACCAAAATCTCTAAAAATTCAAGATTTATTAGGTATAAAAACCACAAAAAATTGTAATACAAAGATTTGCCAAGTAAAGGTTTGTCCACGTCTTGCAAAAGTCAATGGGAGCTGCACTGATCCTGCTGAACCTTTTTTAAGAAACTTGGACTTTAAAGTTTTGTGATTTTTTTTTTGCTAGTAATTGTCTAAAAAACTGAAATTTTTAGAAGTTTTGGAGGTATTTGTATTTTTTCAGATCTTTCAGCTCTTTTTTTTTTGCTCTTTGTTTAGATCTTTTTTTAAATTCCATGCCAATCCCGATTTTAGAGAAAGTGAGTTTATTTGTGGTTTCAAAAGCCTCTAAAACCACTAAAATGAGAATGTGGATAAGTCTGCCCCAAAGAGGCACGATTTTGCACCCATTAATGCTATAGTGCTACTGTGCTTGTGTCCAGGTCATTGGTAAATGACTTACCTGCAAATTATTACATGTTGTTCAGAAAGTTCTCTTTCATTCAGTGTAGCATTTGAATGGTTTTCAAAATCAGTCACCAAAAATAATGAAAGACTGGCATTAACATAACCAACCATGTATCTAAACAAAGAACAGAGAAGGAAACTAAGGGGCACATTTACTATTGGTTAAATATCGAGGGTTAAATAACCCTCTATATTCGAACCTCGAAGTAAAATCCTTCAACTTCGAATATTGAAGTCGAAGGATTTACCGCATTTGTTCGATCGAACGATCGAAGGAAAAATCGTTTGATCGAACGATTAAATCCTTCGAATCGAACGATTCGAAGGATTTTAATCCATCGATCGAACGATTTTCCTTCGATCAAAAAAAGCAAGGAAAGCTTATGGGGACCTTCCCCATAGGCTAACATTGGTGCTCAATAGGTTTTAGGTGGCGAAGTAGGTAGTCGAAGTTTTTTTTTAAAGAGACAGTACTTTGACTATCGAATGGTCAAATAGTCGAACGATTTTTAGTTCGAATCGCCGAAGTTGAAGTCGTAGTCAAAGGTCGAAGTAGCCAATTCGATGGTCGGGTTAGCCAAAAAAAACTTCGAAATTCGAAGTATTTTTTATTCTAATCATTCACTCGAGCTTAGTAAATGTGCCCATAAGTGTACAAGCAAGCCAAAGGCATCATAAATAAATAAGCATTAGATAATGCTCCTGATAGAGTAGTAGTAGTAGATGCAGTTTCAGTATATATATTCGAAACAAGTCAACTTTCTAGGGTTATCAGGGATGTTTATTAAATTCTGCTGTAAGAGCCAGTTACACCCTTGCAGTTGCATCTTTTGTGTATGTACAGCAGGTTCCCTTAAAAAGGCAAGAGGCTGAAGATGAAGGGATTTGTAGCTTGAATCCTAAACCAGTTACATTACATAAGTTACTCTACCAGTTGTTCTTGATACCTGGCAAAGCCAACTTGTAGATTTACCATAACCAAAATGTAGCATTGTTCCCAGTTTGTGTTGTCAATGAGATGCATCAGTGTATTTTCTGGGAATATGTTTTCAATGTTATGTAAAGGGGATCAGGAAATGCCCAGTTTGGAAGCAGTGGGTATAATGTCTCTGCTGTCAACATTCATTTTGCTGCAAATGCAATTAATGCTATGCAAATGGGTAAGGGCAAATACAGTGGCATTTGAATTCATGTGCTTCAGGCTGATCCTAATTAGCCACAGCTAAACTCTGCCCAGTGCAGTCCAGAGGGATGACCTAAGTTGAAAGACTAAGAAATGCATAAAAACTGCCAAATCTAATATAACTTTTATGATGATTACAACAATGCAATGATCTTTTGTTCACAACTCTATAAATGCACATATTAAAAATAGAGTAACAAAGTCAATAATTGCTTTAATAGGTGCTTAAAAAATAAGGATTAAAAAAAAAAATGTAAAAAAAAGGCTTTAGTTTCTCACATTTTTATGCAATCTTTTTGTTCTGCAGTTCAACTGCATCTGAGTTGTTTCATTTAAAATTCATTGTGGTAATGTACAGAACCAAAATTAGAAAAAAGTTGTCTCTGTCCCAAGATTTATGGGCCTAACTGTAGTTTTTGTTATCTCTTGCACTAAACAGAGCACAATCTGAATTAGGTTACATTCTACTTCCAGGTTTGTATGATCACCTCAAAAAAATTGTCTAGTCAACAGAAAAAACCCTCTGTGTAACCAGCTGAAAGCTTAATAATGCATATAGCTGGGGAAAGGGACGGCTTTATTTCTAGAGAGAGCTTCTTGGTGAAATGTTGGTTTCTTTTGTTGTGTTTGTAGGGATAGAAAGTAGAATGTGATTTTACATTAAATTACAGATTTTTGATCTGTTTAATACAAGAATACAACCCATACATGTTAATTGTATACACATTAATGAAAACAATAGACAGAATGTTTGTTCAGTACACACCCTAATCACAAATGTAATGCTATGCAAACTACAATTTTGACTTGAATTTAAAGGGGTGGTTCAACATTAAGTTGACTTTTAGTATGTCATTGAATGCCCTGCTCCTAACAAGTTTGCAATTGTCTTCCATTATTTCTAGTTTTTGGATTCTTGCCTTCCTTTTGTGCCTCTTTCCAGCTTTTAAATGGGTGTCACTGACCCCAGCAGCCAAAAACTACAAAAGATATAATTTTATTGTTACTTTTTATTGCATATCTTTCTATGCAGTTCCTCTCTTATTCATACTCCCATCTCTCATTTAAAGGAAAAATTTACCCCCAGAATGAATACTTAAGCGACTAGGGTTGCCACTTGTCCAGATTTGACCTGGACAGCCCAGTTTTCATAAGGTCTGCCTGGGTCAAGACAGTCTGCCCTGTTTTCCAAATAAGGAAAGACCGGGCAGGATCTCCCTTGATTGACATGGCGACCAGCCAATCGCGGATTGGCACATCATAGCCCCACTCTTGTGATGTGATGACTGACCACAACATCACTGACTCGCCCTATGGTATCATGGCCCGCCCCCTGCCCAGATCGTGAGCTGCACAAAGGAGGCAACCCTATAACCTATATCATATTATGTGGCTTATTAAAGAATCTTACCAAACTGGAATATAGATATCAGTAAATATTGCCCGTTTTTGCCACTTTTACCTTGAATCACCCTTTTGTGACGGTCTGTCTCATGCCCCAGAGATCACCTGACCAGAAATACTGCAGCTTTAACGTAACAGGAAGAAGTGTGGGAGTAAAAAATAGAGCTTTGTCCAGTAATTGTTTCATGTGACCTAACATGTATGTGTGCCCTAAGTTTGTTTATGTGAATCGTACAATCCCAGGGGGTGGCCCTTCGTATTTAAAATGGAAATTTTCTGTTTAGAATTACCCAATGGCATATACTTCTAGAAAAATATATTTTTATGATAATGGTTTATTTAGAGGATTTTACATATGAGCTATTTTCTGAATTATATTTTTAAAGAGACCTACATTGTTTGGGGATATAGTTTTCCTTTAGCCCATTTCCTTGTTGCAGGAGCAGGGGTGCTTCTATAATGAGGCGGCCTGAGAATCTCGCCTCAGGTGGCAAAATTTGGGTCAACACAAGGAGTGGCATTTTAGCCCCTGTAATATATGCATATTAATACATTAAAAGAAAAAAAAACTTGCTTGTCAGACAGTAGTGTAAATTAAATATGTGCCCTCCGTCAGTTCCCTCCTGCTGCTGCTGCCCTCACTTGTCCCCAGTGCATGCATAACTGCGCAGCGCTCCGCTGCTTCTGTCAATCCTGCTGCTGCTGCCCAAACTTGTCTGGTGCATGAGCAGGGGCGATCCTGGCCCCTCCGCTACCTGAGGCAGCAGCAGTTGCTGCTGCCCCCCTACCCCGGAAATTCGCTCTTAAAGTACCAGGAGCAGCATTTTTGCCACCCCTGGTACCTAGTGGGGCGCTGCCGCCTGAGACGACAGCCTCAACTTGCCTCATTGGCGAAGCACCCCTGTGCGTGAGTACCTGCGCAGTAGTGCAGAGCTACGCTCCTTACGTCATCAGCTCCACGAAGCAATCGTGTGATTGTTTTTTGAGTTATTTAGCTTTTTATTCAGCAGCTCTATAGTTTGCAATTTCAGCAGTCTGGTTGCCAGGGTCTGAATTACCTTTGCATTTACCTTTGTAAATGTCTTAGCCTGACCGAACATTTGTTTTTTAGATGGAAATGATCAATGACCACCATTTGAAAGCTGGAAAGAATCAGAAGAAAAAGGCTAATTTTTAAAAAATAATAATAAAGATCAATTGAAAATTTGTTTGGAATTGGCCATTCTATAACATACTAAAAGTGAACTTGACATGCACTATGATACCTAAATTCGTTTCGCCAAGAAATTCTTCGAAACAGTGCCGGCGAATTTTCACGGCGATTTCGCAAATTTATTCGCCGGCAGCGAATCGCGCAAATTCGCACCTGCTGAATAAATTCGCCCATCATTACCCATTAAGTTTTAATGCAGTTATAATCTATAGTGTAACATTAATGCTAAAGTTTCTACTGTATCTCCAATCATCCTACACTTATTCTGCTTGACTCTTCTCCTTGCAACGGAAGCAACACTGTCACATATTAAAGGAAAACTATACCCCTAAACAATGTAGGTCTCTATAAAAAGATATTGCATAACACAGCTCATATGTAAAACCCTGCTTCATGTAACTAAACCATTTTCATAATAATATACTTTTCTAGTAGTATGTGCCATTGGGTAATCATAAATAGAAAGTTGACATTTTAAAAAATAAGGGCCGCCCCCTGGGATCGTATAATTCACTGTGCACACAAACATACCATCAAACTATACTTGTTAGGTCACATGAGCCAATTAACAGACAGAGTTGTGTCTTTTGCTTCCACACTTCTTCCTGTTACAGTTAGAGTTGAAGTATTCTGGTCAGGTGATCTCTCAGGCAGCACACAGACCATCACGAAATGGTGTCTCAAGGCAAGAGATGTAAAAGGACAATATTTACTTAAATAAATTTACCAGTTTGGTAAGATTCTTTAATATGCCACTTAATATGATATAAACTATCTGTTGCTTAAGTATTCATTTTGGGGGTATAGTTTTCCTTTAACTTATCTGTTTTTCAGAGGGCTTTTTTAACAGTGCAAGGTACTGTAACTTAAAGGGATTCTGTCATGATTTTTATGGTGTAGTTTTTATTTCTAAATGACACTGTTTACACTGCAAATAATTCACGCTACAACATAAAATGTCATGCCTGGGGGCGTGGCGTGGGGCGTGATGTGGGGTGTGGCATGGGGGCGTATTGCCAAAATCACCCCTGTGCAGGAGTAAATAAGATCCTAGCAACCAGATAGCTGATGCTAAATTACTAAACTGGAAAACTGCTACACAAAAAGCTAAATAACTGAAAAACCCTAAAAAATAAAAAATGATTGTCAATGTTTACATTATACTGTAATTGTTCAACACTGTTTGTGATGACTTGTGTTATTTTGTACGGCTCATGACTATGTATGACTCCTTTTCTTGCTAATAAAAAATATGTTACAAAAAAAAAAAAAAGTTCCTTTAACAACTCAGGGGGGTAAGATTTTTCAGTATCACACAATTTGTTTGTCGTTCTATAATGAACTCTCTCACGTTACCTGTCCCATTCCAAGTCCAGGTAAGAGTTCTTTGTACACCTGACTTACTTTATCATTTTATCTGCTGCTTGTGTGTTTGGCCCATTGTTGTTGTTTGTATGATGGATGTCTCCTCTTATTACAAACTCCTTGTTGTTCTGTATCATTAACCTTGATTTACCCTGATTGTATCATCAAGCAGTAAACAGGTCATTGTTTAAATTGTATTTGCTTTTGATTCCCTCATCTTGATATAGGGTTTACACATGCTAACTTTCCAAAAATCATTGCAAATTTTTTTTCTGCAGAGAGAATGAAGGTCAATGAAAGGGCCTTATTCTTATTTAACATTATCAAATGTCGTTTACATGTTGTCTAATATGCAAGAAGGCAGAAGCAATAAAAGCCAGTTATCGCTTATGTTGTATGAAACCATACTTGATTAAAACTTTTAATTAAATGTATTAACACATTAATTTCTACAAACACCCAGTGATTCAGCTTTCTCTGGTTCTACTGATCCTGTCTATGTGAAACAAACATATTTGGGAAACACAATGAACAGAGCCGATAAGTTGCCAGGGACAAAGCCTACACCCTAAATCATTCAGTTTTAAAGTCACTGTACGTTTCCAAAAGATGCCAGATAAAACACTGTACATGCATATTGAATGTGTGATTGTGTATCATGTTGGAACAGCCATTATTCTTATCTTCAGTCGTTTTGATGGTTGTGTTCCATAAACACACTGATACATATGTGCCATATAGTACAGGAAAAGAACCCCTTCATGGTTCACAGTGTCTATGAACCCTTTGCGGCAAATTCACTATCCAGCGGAGTTGCGCTAGCGCAGGCTTCGCCAAACTTTGGCGCACTTCGATGGCGAAGTTTCGCCAGGGCGCCGGTAATTCACTAAAATCCAAAGTTGCGCTCAGGGAGGCGAAAGGTAGTGAAGTTGCGCCAGCGTTAATTCGTCAAGGAAAGCGCAGTTATGCTAGCGGTGCCTAATTTGCATACGGCACCAAGTTAAAGTACAATGGACGTATATGTAGCAACAATACATTACACTACACAAGTCTGGGAAAGCTTCATGAGATAAAATAGAGTTGTTATTTTGCCCTATACATGTGCCCACTGTATAGTTTAGGTGCCATATGTTAGGAAATGTAGGGGGGAAGGAGCGTACCCCCAAAAAAATTTACGATCTTTTTCAGCCTATCACCCTTAAAAAAGGAAAAGACGCCAGCGTTTTTTGGGACTTTGAAAAAATGTAAACTTTTTTTCAAGCAATCCCTATCTACTCTATTGCACTTGGCCTGGTCTGAGGTGGTGAAGGCAAGTCTGGCGCAAGAGGTAACGTTCAGTAAAATGCGCAAGTTAGTGCCATAGCGCAATTTAGTCTGGCGTAAGGGTGCGAAGTAGCGCTAGAGTAGGTCCACTTCACTAGCGAATTTACGCCAGCACCCGTTAGTAAATTGGCAAAGTAATGAAATGACGTCACGCTGGCAAATTTGTGCTAGCGTTAGTCGCTTTGTAATTTAGTGAATTTGCCCCTTTGTTTAGATAAATTGTGGCAACAAGAGAAGCTGACAGACCATTTAACCTACTGTATGTGAGCTTTAACTCTCCTATTATTTCCTTCAAGAAACTCTTGGGAATTACAGGACAACAAATTACTTTACAATACACCTTTACAATATAACATCTTTCTGTCTTCTGATTTAGAAAACAAATATATTTTTTCTTCCAAACCTCCCAGGTACAGTACCTTCAGCCTGTCTGCAATGCACAGACTTTTTCTAAGAATAGTACTGATTGTACCTGGATGGAATCAACTGTGAAGCAGTTCTACTGACTTAATTTCACTGGAAAATCAGATACCCTGATATGACGCTAGTATAATAAAGAATGAACAATTCTTAAGAAAACATAAGATCACAAAGACTAAGCTATTTTTAAGATTAGTAAAGAGAAATAGTTGTTTCTGTAGCACCATGATTAGGCAAGAGCTGGCACTCTTTTTATATATAACTGCCAGTGTGTTAATCAGGAAACACTGTGAAGCAATCCTTGCATTCTGTTGATGTTAAATTGTTCTGGCACATGGTATTTTTACTGTACCTCAGTACCTTTTTATTCATTATTGCAATAAGGCTGTAAATAACACAGTAAGCTTTACTGGATTAAAGAGAAAGTCAGTGCCACTCAACAACCTGGACCAAGTTATGTCACATTTCACAAAACTTTATAGGAAAAACAGTTGCTTTGGCTTTCTTATCAGGTCAGGCTAGTCCCCTACAGGTGTCTCAGTGGAGGGTTCTCTCTTTCAAGGAACTACTCCCAAAGATTAGGCAAGAGCTGGCACTGATAGCCAGTTATTATTATTTTTTTATATATAACTGCCAGTGTGTTAATCAGGAAACACTGTGAAGCAATCCTTGCATTCTGTTGATATTAAATTGTTCTGGCACATGTTGTTTTTACGGTTTTTACTTTACCTTTGTATTCATAACTGCAATAAGGCTGTGAATAACACAGTAAGCTTTACTGGATTAAAGTTTGCCTTAAAATGGACATTTCGTTTCATGTAGGCAGTGAGATTCCAAGACAATTGCTAGCTATCTCTGACCCCGAGCATCCAGAAAGCAACCAAAGAGAATAATAATTTTCAATTAAAGGGGTAGTTCATCTTTAATTTAACTGTTATGACTGAATAGTAGAGGGCCTGAATAGAAACATAAGTAATACAAAATTATTGTGGCCTCACATAAATATAGATTTTTGGCACAGTGGTCAGTGCCACTCTACAACCTGGACCCAGTTATGTCACATTTAACAAAACTTTATAGGAAAAACAGTTGCTTTGGCTTTCTAATCAGGTCAGGCTAGCCTCTCTGCAGGTGTCTCAGTGGAGGGGTTCTCCCCTTCAAGGAACTAGATTGGGAAAATACTCTACTCCCAAAGATTTCATGCCAGAGGCACACACAGAAAGAAGCAGACAGATCGAGATGTCATGGGTACTGGTGCTACAATGGCAACATTTTGCAGGTTAGGCTCAGGTGCCGGTTAAGGTTCTGTGGGTTAAGCACAGGTTGAGTTTTTTTCCTGACATGCACATCACTAGATGACATATGTTTTAAACACTCTCCCTAACAAATATTGCCAAGATAAATCGGGGTCAACCCTACAATTCCTGCTTAACTCATATATCAGTTCATAATGGTTGTTCACTTTCCCCAAAAGCCTATGCATTAGTAGTGACACTACAAGTACAAGCCACCCTGGCAACTCCATATCAAACTCGCAACCAGTGTTACTTACTGTCTGCAAACATTCAGCTGAAAATGACTTGCACAGAGTTTCACTGCACATGATTACACCAATGGTGACTGCACTGTTTGTAAATATACATGTAGGCTGTGTAATGGGAAGGAACTCTAACAGCATAGTCAGGGTGGGCCCAAGCATCTATAAATTGCAGGAATATTGATTTCTTTTCTCAATTCAGCTTATGCCACTGGGCAGTATAAAGTTTATACATCATAGGAGGGGCTTTGATATGGATGTTCTTATTTGTATTTTCTGTTGAGTTACAGTTGCAATTAGAGTAGAAGCTGAGCCAAAACTAACACCTGGAACTTTTTGCTTTTTAACTAGAAAACACTCTGTAACCTTTAAAAGAAAATATTAATTCTTCCTAACAACTGAGGTTAATCTATTAAACATGAGCTCATGCATTATTATGCAGATGCATGCACACATTCCATCCCACCCAAGATAATCCAGTGGGGCAGACATTATAGTTTGTATTTAATATGGGATTTATGGTCTAAATGTCAGATGGAATTGCCAGTTTATAATAGACATGATTATCATTATACATAGATGGTCTGACACTCGGATGCAAGAGCAAGAGCACTAAGGGGCCCAAAAGTGTTGAGCAGGAGCATGTGTAATGAAGCCAAAACCAGGTTGGCATTCAATATGCATGTTTATATAATTTAAAATATACCAGATACTTGTACTTGTTTTTATGGAACAGATCATTTATTATGCCCCCCAATAAGTGCCCCCCTCCAGCTATAAGTTTCTTTGGGATATTAAACTGCCCATACAGGACCTTTGCCCCCATAAATGGAGGGTCAAACATGATAGAATGGTTGTTGGCCAAAACAAATTAAAAGTAGGGTGGGAATGCACCACACCAAACTCTTGTTTTTGATCTTATTTCCATAAACTCCAGACTAGATCTGTTACACACATAAATTGTATACAAAAATCCCTCACCAGATCTATACACAGGGCTTACTAGTGACCATGGGTGAAAAAGTATCAAAACTTGATCAACACCTCACCAATACATTTTTACTCATTCATTTGTTATTAATATCAGGTAATCACTGCCAGGAAAGTGCTTTAATGAACTGGTACATTGATCAAAGCATTTGCTGCTGATCAGTCTATCATTCCATCAGATATGGTTATTTTGGGCAGTTAAACTCCATTCTGTGCAGTACAGCCACAGAAAGAGATTTGTAAGACTTCTGGATTTGCTATAATCTTACCATGTAGTAACCACTGTAACATTAGCCCCAAAGTGTCAACTATTTTAGCGCAGCAGCCATAGGCTCAACAATTCCTATTACAGTACGTTTAAAAAGTGTTATGAGACAATAGGACTATAAAGCATTACATACTAAAAATGTACTGCTTCTACTAAATGGGTTCATGTACTTAAAGGGCACCTGTTGGACAAAAATATATAATCCTCAACCCAAGGGAAGGGCTAATAGAAGGCTGCACTTCGGTTGGGGTTAAAAGTAGTTGAAATAGTTAAAAAAAATTGCCCCCACCAGCATTAGGAAACGTGCACCGGGAGGGAGCATCACATATATGCGCATTATGCATGTGCCTTTGGTTGGGGATAATACTCTTGCCCTACAGGTGCCCTTTAAGAATGGCAAGTTGCAAATTGCAAAAAATAATCACAATTGCTCTCTGTATTTGGCACTGTATGCTGATGGGCAATATATGGGTGTCCCCTAGCACATCCCAACCATGCAATTTAGAATGCACAACACTAAAGGGCCAGGGGACACATGGTGCAAGGCAGCCCTATAATTAATTATTGCTCAGCCTTCACCCTGAGGATTGATAGCTGCAATGTCTTCTCATCTTTGTGAAACATACCATACCTTCACACTACATTTCCATGAGTATTATTTAATGAAAAATCTGCTATCACTGTGGATGAAAAGGTGAGAACAAGGAAATGACTAGAGAAGGAGTAGTCGGTGCTGAAAAAGGAAATTAATAAACTATTATTTTCCCAGAAATATTTCGCTCGGGCAGATTGTGACACCAGTTGCAGAGTGAGCACTGTCCAGTAAAATTATCCCCAAGAACAGCCTCTGCCTGTAGCCTATATAGTTATAAAATAATACTGATGTATCTGATCCTGTTACTAACAGAAGGTCCCACGTCTGTGCAATTGGACTGTCAGTGAGATCAAGATGACAAAGATCTCAAATCCAGTGATTTGGTCAAATGCAAGCTGCAGCCCATATTTAAAGAAAATGAAGAGGCTTGGTCACCGATAAAACGATAATGCCAAACAATTTGACTGATTCCTCAGCAACCTTGATCCTACAGAAAAATACATTTAAAACCACCCTAAACCTTGGGAAGATAGACTTACTGTATATTGAACTGATCTTCAGACAAGATTCCACAAAGACTGGCCACAAGAAGTTGCAGGCAATACTTCACCTGTTATTGTGTTCCTTATGATTTCCCAACTGAGTGAATCTGCAACTATTTATATGTGATTAATTGCTGAATTATTTTAAAAACCCAAATTGAGACAATATGCCCTGCATTTACAGATATGATTTTCACTGATTTCCATGCTAGTCTTCTTGTCAGTTTTATGATTAAAAATGCTAATACCAGGGCTAATGTCTTAGGAAAAGACTTTATAAAAACACGTTTCCATATAGCACGTGGTTAAGCATGTTGTTCTTTGTAGTGTAGATAAAACAATGTCACCTCAACTTAAAAGGGCAAATATGGTCATTCAGCATACACTCAGAGTCACCACATTTTATTTAAAGAAACTCTAGCCTTTTTTATTTCTAAGTAATGTTCATCTTCTTTTCTATAAATAGCATAGGTACCAAAAGTCCTTTTATTTGCCAGGATTGTAAAATGATGGCTAAGTGGCAATGTTACATAACCCCACAATTCAAATTCTATGGTAATTTTGCTTATCAGTTCTGGGCATTGTATCTCCATAATTGCAATTTTGTTTTGTAACCTGATCTGTTTGCCTTGTGTGGATAGTGTTCACAATACCTGGCTGTTTTGCCTAGTAGGAGGGTATCTATGTTTAAGACCTGGAGTTAATGTGTCTTATCTGTTCTGGGAGGGGATTGCAGGACAATGACAGCTCTCACCTGCTGATCCCTCCTCCACAGCTTTGTTTCTTTATTAACCCTCCTTTTGGCTCAGTCATTCCTTCCCCACCTAGCTTGTTACAATCACTGCACATGTGGTTATTCTCCCTGAAGCATCTTATAGCATACTGCCTGTCCCTGCCTTTCAGCTTTAGCTATCTGCCCCTAGAGTTTACATCTTGCCCTTGCTTTTGGCTGCACTTATTTGCCCCCTTTATCCTCTCAGCTATAGATAACTTCCCTTGGATTCTAGTGTCTTCCCCTTATCCTATATCTGAGCACATCCTTTCTGGGCACTTGTGATCTAAAACAGAAGCTATATTTATTTTACTATGGGTACTCCGGGGGACATTGGCTCTTTTACAGTTTGGGACTACCTGGTGTTTGCTCTGATGCTGCTGATCTCAGCAGTTATTGGAATCTATTATGCTTTTGCTGGGGGTGGACAGAAGACCTCTAAAGATTTCCTGATGGGTGGGAGAAGCATGACTGCCGTGCCTGTGGCCCTATCCCTAACTGCCAGCTTCATGTCTGCAGTTACAGTGCTGGGCACACCAGCAGAAGTGTACCGCTTTGGAGCCATGTTCAGCATATTTGCCATCACTTACCCCATAGTGATGGTGATCAGCTCAGAAGTCTTCCTGCCGGTGTTCTACAGACTGGGCATCACTAGCACTTATGAGGTAATTATCGTTTACTCTTGGGGGCTGCAATGATTTCATACACATATAATGGCTACATTTAATTGTAGGTGTTAGTACTGTGCCTAAACAAACAGATATAGGGTAGATACTCATATTGGAGTATACTAATGTTGGTTAAATATAGGACTTACATTGGGGAAGGCTTGTGTGAAAACAAATGCTCAGATTCCACCTGATGAACTAGTAACTGGTACAATATTATAACATATGCTATCAGTCCCACATAGCCTGTGTTCTTATGAACTTTAACTTACAGAATTCTGAGATATCCTCGAAAATCCCTCATTAAGTAAAGCAGTATGGCCATGGGTTTTCAGAGTGATGTTGCCCAAATTAATTATAGATGACAAATAAATAATGGTAGTTTCTGCTTCGGTTGCAGTATGGTATCTAACCACCTTATCTATAACCATCTATAACCATGTACCCCCCAAATACTGCTGTGTCATACCAGCAATTTGTGTCCCCCAAAATATAGCAGGCTACAATAGTATCATATGGGGCATTCTTTAATGTATATATACTGTGGTTTAGACTGTCAGCTACAGGTTGATCACGTGGCAAAGCAATTCAGCAAAATCTGCCTTAGATTATTAAATTTAAAGTGTTGTGTTGATATATACATGAGTGAGCAAATATTTACATATTCACTGTCAAGGGATGCTGGTAGTTGTAGCTCTATACCTAGTGGAGACTTGCAAGTTGTATCATAAATAAAATGGCTCCATGCAGGATGTTTGGGACCAAACGCAAACTCGTCAGAAACATCTCCAATTTAAATAATTTTGCCATGGGTTTAAAGGCAGAATAAATGCTACAATCATTTTATCTTTTCATTTTCAGTACCTTGAACTCCGCTTTAATAAGTTTGTCCGGCTCCTCGGCACTATCATTTTCATCATACAAACGGTATGTTTTTTGGTGCTGTTTTGGTTTTGGTTGCACTTTCAAACATTAATCTGCTATGAAAGGTTCTCTATTAACAATCTGTGATTAAACAATTGTTCTATTCAGTTTTCTTTGTTAGCAAAGCCATCAACTCCTCAATTCCTCAATGCAGACCTACAGTATGTCCCACGACATAGTGTGCAAACTACCAGCTATATTTGCATGATCATTTCAGGTGTCCTACACTAGGTGCATATCTTAGGCAATAAATACATTAAAGGCACACATATATGGGCTGATTTAGAGGCTCGTTGAGCAACATGCAAAATGGTCATATATTATTCAATGTGACAACAGATGTGAATGGCCAAATTGCTCTGTTTGCTTTCAACGGAAGCTTGAGGAAGATGCATTATTACATTAAATTATAGTATAATGTAGAAAGTGATATTCTGAGACTTTTTTAAATTGGTCTACAATTTTATCACTTTTTAAAATAATTTAGCCATTTGTTCAGAATCTTTTCAGGATTTTTTTTTACAACTATGTGGTTGCTAGGGTTGAATTTACACATGCCACATGTTATTTTGTCTCAGAATCATCAGAAGATCTCTTGCCATAACTGCAGATAAAATTGTGTGTGTGTAATTGTGCAAAATAGGACAAAAGCACCATGTTAGTGCCCTAATGGCGAACTACAATAAGTACCACAGTGTTTGAAATGAAACTCAGATTAACCCAAGTTACTCTGTATTAAGTGTGTATTTCCTTTCCTAGATTTTATACACTGGAATTGTTATTTATGCTCCTGCTTTGGCTTTAAATCAAGGTAAGAAACCATTATATAGAGACACATAGGGGTATATTTATCAAAGAGTGAGTTAGAGGTCGCCACAGTCCGCAGAGTGAAATTCTGCCACTCTCCATTCATTTCTATGAGATTTTTAAAAGAGCATTTATCAATGGGTGAAAGTGAAACACCTTTAAAAAATCATCCAAGCCACTCTTAAAGGCATTAACTGAATCAGCCATCACAACATCATTGGCAGTGCATTCCACAACCTCACTGTCCTCACTGTGAAGAACCACCTACGTTGCTTCAAATGAAATTTATTTTCTTCTAGTCTGAAGGGGTGGCTAGAGTCCTGCAGCGGGTCGGGTACCCGCGGGTTACCCGCAAAAACCTGCGGTACCCTGTGGGTTGCAGCTAGAAGTTGCGGGTATAGCCGCGAGTCGGTGGTTCTGCGGGTTTGCGGGTAGCAGGTTGGGTCACGGGTCTTCTCAATAGCGATATTTACTCCTTTTTCTGGTCAAGTCTACTTCCGATGACGTCACTTCCAGTTTACAATGACGGCACTTCCTGTTTGATTCCTTTTTTTCTGATCACGACTACTTCCGATGATGTCACTTCCGGTTTACAATGACAGCACTTCCTGATTCTTGATGGTCATCGGGTCACAGGTCCGGGTTGTAATGTACTTGTAAAGTGTAATCATGTCCCCTTGCAAGCACCTTTTTTTCAGAGAAAACAACCCCAACCATGACAGTCTACCCTCATAATTTAAGTCCCTCCAACCAGTTTAGTTGCACAGCTCTGCACTCTCTCCAGCTCATTTCTTAAGGACTGGAGTCCAAAACTGAACTGCATACTCCAGATGAGGCCTCACCAGGGACCTATAAAGAGGCCTAGTTCTGTTTTCATCCCTTGAGTTAATGCCTTTTTTATGCAAGACAGAACTTTTTTTGTTTAGTAGCCACAAAATGACTGCCCAGAATTAGACAATTATTCTACAAAAACCCCAAGATCCTTCTCATTTATGGAAACTCCCAACACACTGCCATTTAGTTTATAACTTGCTTTTATATTATTTTTGCCAAAGTGCATAACCTTGCATTTATCAACATTGAACCTCATTTTCCAGTTTGCTGCCGAGTTTTCCAACTTAGACAAATCACTCTGCAAAGTGGCAGCATCCTGAATAGAACCTATAGTTCTGCACAATTTAGTATCATCTGCAAAAATAGAAACAGTACTTTCAATGCCCACCTCCAGGTCATTAATAAACAAGTTGAAAAGCAAAGGACCTGTTCTACTCCACTAACAACACTGGTCCAATTACAAAATGTTCCATTCACCACCACTCTTTGTCTATCTTTTAGCCAGTTCTCTATCCAAGTACAAATACTATGTTCCAGGCCAACATTCCTTAATTTAACCAGTAACCTCTTGTGTGGAACTGTATCAAATGCTTTAGCAAAGTCTAAGTAAATCACATCCACTGCCATCCCAGAATCGAGGTCCCTGCTTACCTTAAAAAGAAATGAAGTCATAAAGTCATAAAAAGAAATTAAGTTAGTTTGGCAAGATCTATTGCACATAAAACCATGATGGTGCAAACTCATAGTATTATTATGTTATTTGCTATGAAGTCCAGTATCTAATCCAGTGATCCCCAACCAGTAGCTCGTGAGCAACATGTTGCTCTCCAACCCATTGGATGTTGCTCCCAGTGGCCTCAAAGCAGGAGCTTATTTTTGAATTCCTGGCTTGGAGGCAAGTTTTGGTTTCATAAAAACCAGATGTACTGCCAAACAGAGCCTCAATGTAGGTTGACAATCCATATAGGGGCTACCAAATGGCCAGCCCTTATTTGGCACCCCAAGAACATTTTTCATGCATGTGTTGCTCCCCAACTCCTTTTACTTCTGAATGTTGCTCATGGGTTAAAAATGTTGGGGATCCCTGATTCTAATCCTTTATTAACCCTTCAAAAAGATTTCTTACCACTGATGTCAGACTAACTGGCCTATAGTTTTGAGGCTGAGATCCCTTTTTGAATAGTGGCACCACATTAGCAATTCGCCAGTCTCTTGGCACCATGCAGACCTCAATGAATCCTGAAAAATTAAGTAAAGCGCTTTGGCAATAACAGAGCTAAGCTTGCTAAGTACCCTGGGATGAATACCATCTTCTAGGCTCTTTTGAATTTCTTCATGTGTGAACCATGCATCATTAGTTGTATTATTAAAATTGGGACTATTAATAAGGAAACCTTCATTAGCTGGTTCCTCATTTGTAGACAGACAAAAAATATGAGTTCAGAATCTGAGCTTTTTTTTGTTCTCATCAACCAGCTGACCCCCCTCTGATATTAAAGGTCCCACCCCTTCCTGCTTAATTTTTTTACTATTAACATATTTAAAAAAATATTTTGGATTATTTTTACTGCTTACTGCAATATCCTTTTCCATATCGATTTTAGCTTGCCTTTTTTGCATGATTTATTGGCCTCCTTTTACCTTATAAATGATTCGGTTTTCCCAGCTTGAAACTTGAAAGCCTTAAAAGCACATCTTTTCTTACCCACCTCAACACCAACAGTTCTATTGAACCAAAAAGGTTTTGCTTTGCAACGACATTCCTTGCTTACAAGGGGAATATACTGACATGTATATTTATTAAGCAGCATTTAGAAGACTTCCCATTTTTGTTCTGTGTTTAACCCTGTGAAAATCATTTCCCACTTAATATGTTACAGAGATGCCCTTATACTGTCAAAGTTTGCATGTCTGAAATTTAGTGTTTTAGTTACTCCTTTATAGAATTGCTTCTGCAATAGAATCTCAAAGGAGACCATGTTATGATCATTATTCCCTAAATGCTCATCCACACAAATGCTAGAGATGAGTTCAGTATTATTAGTTATTACAAGATCCAAAAGAGAGTTATTCCTAGTAGGTTCTTGATCGAGTTGGAATAAAAAGTTGTCATTCGCATATTTACAAACTTACTAGCTTTTTCTGTCTTGGCAACCCCATTACCCCAGTCAATGTCTGGATAATTGAAGTCACCCATAGTAATAACTTGACCTAGTTGTGAAGCCGCTTCTATTTGTAAGAGTAGCTGGGCTTCATACTCATCACTTATATGAGGTGGTTTATAGCATACACCAATAATAATTTTCTTTGTAACATTTTGCCCAGTCAAAATCTCTATCCAGAGGGATTCTACACCCTCCCCAGTGCCAGCTATGGTTATTTCTTTAGTGCATGGGTTTAATTCAGGCTTTACATCCAAACACACTCCTCCACTATTTTTAATCCCTTTGTCCCTCAAAAGTGTCAGGAAGCAGCTAGTGAAGCAGCTAGTGACGGAAATGTTATAATAAGTATATAAATAGTGCTCTTTCAAAGCATAGTTAGTCTAGCAGTGCTACCCTAATGAGCATCTATTTAGATTTCACTAGACTCATTACTTTTAATTTCCCTCTATACAGTGACTGGGTTTGACCTGTGGGGTGCTGTTGTTGCCACTGGGGTGGTTTGTACCTTCTACTGCACAATGGTAAGCAATTATTTATTTTATCCTTACCTTAAGCTTTCCCTTTCTAAGAAGTGTCATCCTCAATAGTTCTTTAATGAGTGTTGTTGTGTTGTTGGGCACTGCAATAAATCACAGTTTAGCCAGTAATGTCTATATACAGTATGTATTACTAACCCTTAGTTAAATCAAAACTTGCAATTAGCTTAAAATAGCAAAACAAACTAATATTTATTT
The DNA here is from genome assembly GCF_017654675.1 of Xenopus laevis. NCBI lineage: Eukaryota > Metazoa > Chordata > Amphibia > Anura > Pipidae > Xenopus > Xenopus laevis. Next base: position 98,436,666 of record NC_054376.1, read on the forward strand.
GACGTTTCAGGTGTGTGTGATCAAATTTTCCTAAGTCTTGTAACTCATGCAGAGCAATCAGATATTTGTTTTTAATCTTCTGCCACCAACTGCTGATTGTTTGGTATTTGTTACTGGACTGGGCATTCGCTCTCTAGTGAACCAAATACTTAGCATCAGACACTCCATGATCCATTGCTCAACACACACAGCAACCATTTTTTCATCTGTGCCCTTACAAAAAGGTTTGGGGCACAGAAATATGAGTGGGTGCTTGGTGTCCCTGGTGCAAAATTGTTGCATAAAATCTGCACTGAAGTTTGGTTAACACAGCAGAGAACAGTTATCTACCACTCCAGTATGGTGTACATGAGAAATTGTAACCTTAAAACAAGGTAGCTTTGTTCTCCAGGTAACTGGTATGACATTGCCACAAAGTCCAAACCTTTTTTTTTTTACCAACTGAAAATTATAAACCATTATGACAGTGTGTGTGTTAAAGCTTACCTATGCAGGACAACATCTGCTAAATAAACATAATAGATGTATTAAACTGGCCTCCAGTAAAGGGAAGAATATACATATATAAATATATATATTTTGCCCTTTCAAATCATATCAAAGAATGCCCATGTGAACTCACCATGTACAGTTTCCTTAAAACTAAAAGCTGTGCCAGAAAATGTTTTCATAGCCACTAGGAGGAAACAAATTACACACTTACCTCTTAAAATAACTGTATGACAAATATAAAACAAAAGACCAAAATTACATACAAGAGACACTGCATAACTAAATGTTCTTCTTCTGAGTTGTGTTTGTTATTCTTTTGTAGGGAGGTCTGAAAGCTGTGGTCTGGACAGACGTGTTCCAAGTTGGGATTATGGTGGCTGGGTTTTCAGCTGTAATCATAAGAGCAGTTGTGGTTCAGGGTGGCATTGGACCTATTTTGGACGATTCTTACTATGGAGATAGATTAGATTTATGGGAGTAAGTGGCTGGCTTTTTTCCTCATGTGTATTAAATGAGCATCACATGTAAAATAATTAAAAATAATTCCACTAATAATTGTACTTGGAACTCCCAATTAAGAAAATACATCATCACACATAGCCAGAGTTAGAGAATCACAAAATAAAAAGAGTAATGCATAGACCTCCGCCAATTAAAAATTATTTATGTTTTAAACAAAAAAAAGCTACTTTTATATTAATACATGTTTTTTGTCCAGTTTTAATCCTAGCCCTCTGCAAAGAAATTCCTTTTGGACATTTGTTGTTGGCGGAACGTTTCTTTGGACAGGGGTTTATGGAATAAACCAATCTCAAGTTCAGAGATACATTGCTTGTAAAACCAGGTTTCAAGCTAAAATGTAAGTGTCAATGCATTGCTACTGAAATTATCATGGATACAGGGAACTGTGGCAGGGAATGGTTTCTATAGGTTTATGGGTTTCTATAAATTAGAGCCTGCTGACATCATAATGAAAATATAAGGACATCATAATGTAAATGTATTTAAGTTTTCTTGCGTCTCTAATGGCACACCCTGTTCTTCTGAATGTTACAGTTCATCTCATGTTTATTGGCTGTGTCCCAAGGAATTTTAGCAAAACAAATCAAATGATGAAATTCCTATTAAAGTGTAAATGTGCTCTATCTTTATAGTCCTTATATTTTCAAAATAAAGAACCTGTTACATGATTTGCGTCTTAGTAGTAGTTGTACATGTTGTAGGTGCATTGTTTCAAAAACAACATATATATATATATTTCCCATATATAATATATATATATATTCCTATACCTATTGTTGTATTCTGTAGCAAGCGTGTCGCTTATTCATGATTACTAGGTTTAATGCTGCCAGTGTGTCTATGGAAAATGTTGATGCCAATATGGCAACTCCCTCCCATAAATAAATGCAGAGAAAGAATATTGTAATTCAATCATTCATTTTTATATAAAGTAAATACATAAAAATTTTATTTTAGAAATAAGTAATTTCTCTTTAAAAATGTACTTTTAAACATGGCATTTAAAGGGAGATTGCTTTACAGTTGATATACAGTATATATTTTCCTGCCTGTCTAGGGCTTTGTATGTGAATCTTCTTGGACTTTGGGCAATTCTGGCTTGTGCTGTATTGAGTGGATTGGCCATGTATTCAATTTATAAAGACTGCGATCCCTGGACTGCCAAGTTTGTGTCTGCCCCAGACCAGGTGAGGTTATGCACTAGTATACAAGTATGAGATCTCTTCTCATGGAAATCCAATATGCAGAAAAATCCAAGTTACTAGGGATGATTCTGGGGCAACCTTCCCGATGCTGCTCCTCCTCACACCCCAACCCCAAAAATCTAGCATCAGAGAGAGAAAGAAAGAGAGAGAGAGTGGTGGGGAGGGTGGTGGCTACATCACATTGCATTCTCTGCACTAGAAGCGCTGAATTTCCAGTTTTGTCTCTTAAAGATAGGTTTTTTGCTGTCCCTGGTAACACACATGTACCTGTACTACTACCCCTTGGATGAGTACATACCAGCAGTTAAATGAATCCAATAACGACTTTCAACCAATCAGAATTACTGATTCCCCAATTTATCTGAACTTTTGGACAATGTCTTCATATGTGGAGGAGGCAGATATCCAATAAATCCGGGCCTGTTCCAAGCGGTGTGCTTGACATGAGTTAGGGTTTATTTAGATTGTTGGACATAAATTGCATTATATGAGTGTGGAGTTAACGTATACCCCAATCAGGAGTAACCTAGAGGTTTTAAACCAATACCATTATCTCCTATAAAATATTCAACCATCAAACTGAATAGTATAATGTTTGCATTTTGCGTTACCCAATAAGCTCTTTCTGGGCAGATAACAAATATGTGTTTCTCATAGAAAGATTAATATAGGTAAATATAGATGTAAAAAGTTTGGATATGTACAGCTGTACTGAAAGCTGATCAGAGAGCTCCGGACAGATATATAAGAGCAATACAAAAAAAATCGGCAAAATTTTCTCCAGGTCTTGTAGCCCACAGGAACTAGACAGTTGATTACACTCCTCCAACAAATGCTATATGCTGATTGGTTGTTATGGATAGTTAGAAGTGATGCAAATTTAGCACCCCTATTTGCATTTCTCATGGTTTTTATACTGTTATTTAAATGCAGCAGCTCAGGTGCAGAAAAGATGCCACTGTTGATAGACAGATATACATATATTAACATTTAAAAAATAAAGACTCCCTAGTGATGCTTTTCCAGACTAGCAAATTAGATCAGAAGAGATGTTATGACTGGACTAACTAACAATGTAATATCTTTATACATTTATCTGATGCCCTACCTGGCTTTGGATATTCTGCGGGATTACCCAGGACTCCCAGGGCTTTTTGTTTCATGTGTTTACAGTGGGACATTAAGGTAAGGACTATACTTATTGACAGGTGGGAATACTATATTAAAACATACAAGGCTGATTTCAGTAAAGCCCAACCCTTCTAAATGTGTAACTCATTGTTTTATATGGGCTGTGTTTCATGATGTTTCTAAGTGAAACCAGCTGCATATAATTTGTAGGTATCTTATTAAAAAATTAAAAAACAGAACAGTGGCATAATTAGATGTTACTGGGCCCCACAGCAAACTCAATTTAGGGCCCCAAAACATTTGTAGGTTGACCTATACTATGTATTCCTTCCCATCAGTACGGTTTCCTCCAGCATAAACGCTTTAGCTGCTGTAACAGTGGAAGACCTTATAAAGCCTTACTTCAAATCCCTCAGTGAAGCGAAGATGTCTTGGATCTCCAAAGGAACAAGTAAGATTTCCTCATAGTTCCGCTGCACATTAAAACTTCAGGTCAAATATTATCTGTCATCAGCAGTGACAGTGATTTTTATTCACATGAATTACAAGAGGAACAGGGGTAACAGGAGGCTAGAATTTGTTAGCATAAAAAGGCAATGTATACCATAAACCTTAGTCTGAGGCCGTAGTAATCTGCGTACCCGCACTTGCTGCAAAACGCACGTGACTGTGCACATGGTCCTCTTCTCACAGGCTCACTTGGGTGGTATATTGTCAGCTAAACTCCTTAACTGCATCAACAACTTGCCTACTTCTTGACAGTTTCTTCTATTTATTGATAAATAAATACTTCTCCAAATTTAGGTCAGCTAAGCTGGTGAACATAGAGAGGAACAATCATGTTATAGGCTTTGCCACGTTTTTACTGTTAATAATAAGTAACAAATCTACCATAAATATTTAACAGTGAATGCGTGAAACAGCTGTACAATTTCTTTTATTTTTCCGAGGTCTCGTATATGGGGCAATATGCATTGCAATGGCTGCTCTGGCATCTCTGATGGGTGGCTTGTTACAGGTAAAGGTTTGCTTTCATTTGTTCTGCAATTGCAACTGTTATTTGTTTTATGAAGGCTTAAAATGCCAAACACCATAAAAATAAATAATAGAATAATGAAATCTGTTGAGATTAAGCTCCTTGATACAAGGTTATCATATAACCACAGCCTACAAGATAGGGCATAACTGTATGACTGCTGAATTTGCCATAAGAACAGTGCACAATTTCTTTATTTTATTACATCAGATTTCTGTGTCCACTTAAATCTGTTGACTCTGCCCCTCGAGGCTTGTGTTATAGGACCCTCCTGACAACTGTGTGAACAATATCTCTCTGAAAATCTGTCACATACAGTATCTATAAGGCAGGTTTAAAAGTAGCACTGCATGAGGAGTGCATCTGGGCACTGATGCGGTCCCTGCTTATAGGTCCCCGTAGGCCCATAGAATAATCCTAGGGACCAGCAATCAGATCAGCGCAATTTGACCCAGCACGTGGTTGGACATATTGTGCAAAGATCACTTCACATTCATAAGGAATTAAATCCACCAGCTAAAAACTGCTGCATGTGACATTAGCTTATGGGTTATGACACATGGGTCAATTGGGAGCACTTGGGAAAACAAAATGCTCTGTGTCACTTATCCTTATTGTGGTGTTTATACAAATGGCCTGTAGGTGTCACTGTGCACAAGAGTTATACTGTGTATACATAGTACTTTCTATACTGCTTAAAGTGTTAGAGTTGAATTTACTGTTGAAGTGTAATGGCTGCAAGAACCTGCTAATAAAGCACTGTTATACTCTACTCCAGGGATCCCCAACCTTTAGAACCTGTGAGCAACATTCAGAAGTAAAAGGAGTTGGGAAGCAACACTAGCATGAAAAATGTTCCTGGAGTGACGAATAAGGGCTGTGATTGGCCATTTAGTAGCCCCTATGTGGATTGTCAACCTACAGTGAGGCTCTGTTTGGCAGTGCATCTGGTTTTTATGCAACCAAAACTTGCCTCCAAGCCAGGAATTCAAAAATAAGCACCTGCTTTGAGGCCACTGGGAGCAACATGTTGCTCACGAGCTACAGGTTGGGGATCACTGCTCTACTCATACTCGGCTAGCAAACATAACAAATTGGCGACGAGATGTCTCTTCTACCTCTGCAGCAGCCTGCACCTTTTCTTCCAAACCCTGGTGAGCCTACCATACCTTTTACTGCTTGGATCCGTATGAAAATTACATTATTGCTGCTGACCAAGGGGAGATTTCTGCTGCTAGAAAGTGTGCTTTACTTATTCACTGCCTGGGAGCAGAGGGACTGCGTATAGTCTATACATTACCATTAGCTGATGAGACTTATGAAACTGCACTTACTGCTATAAAGAACTTTTTCATGGCAAGAGTAAATGTGGTTGCTGAAAGATATAAATTCCGCCAATGTGGACAATGTAATGGCGAATCCACAGAACAATTTGTAGCAGCTTTGAGAGAGCTGGTTGTTACCTGTGAGTTTGGGAATCTAACAGATGAAATGCCAAGAGACCAAATAGTGGAAATAAACTCACCTCGCATTAGAGAGAGACTGCTCCTAGCGCAGGATTTAACCCTTGCAAAGGCTATTACAGTTGCTAGCCAAACTGAAACAGCAGTGGCAGAGGCTAAAACTCTCTGTACAGACTGAATCCAGCACTTTGGCCTAATAATGCACAGTCACAGGAAAGGGATTCACCTACACTGCATAACCATGCAGCAAATACAAATAAAAAATACTGCTTCCGCTGTGGTTCAACACAACACACTGCAAATTGTGCTGCATGTCCTGCAAAAGCTGTGCAGTGCCGCAAATGCAAAAAGGTAGGACATTTTGCTAAGATCTGCTGTAGTTCTGATTAAGATGTTCATGAAGTCACTGCTTCAAATGTTACAGTTTTACGTGTGGATAAACTGATACATTTATTCCAGACAATTTTATATGCACTGTCAGTGTCAGTACTGCTTCTGCTGACAAGGGACACTCCATTAACCTGGTGCTTGATACAGGTTCAGCTGTTTCTAAACTACCAAAGGATGTTTCCTTTAAGTACTTTGCAAAAGACCCGCTTGTTGCACCTGCCCTGAAACTGGTCAGTTACTTAAAGGATCCAATCCCTGTGCTTGGTTGCTTGCCAGTGACTGTACAATTGGAATCAAATACTGCAAAATGTGACTTTTACATTGTGAATAAGGGTACTGCTATTCTTTTTGCTGCATTAAACCTACAATTAGTTGATGGTCTCACTACTACAGCACCAGTGCCTGCAACACAGCTTGTGTCTAAAATTTCACCACTTCAGCCACTACCATTTCCTGATTCAGCATGGGAAAAACTTGCTATTGATATTGTTGGCCCTTTTGCAGATGCTCCTATAGACTGTAGATTTGCTATAACCTTGATAGACTATTACAGTATATGTCCTGAAATTGCATTTGTTTCTCATATAGCATCAGCTACAGTAATAACATTTCTGTCTACAGTCTTCAGTAGAGAAGGTAATCCAAAGAAGCTAATATCAGGCACAGTTTGTCTCATCTGAGTATAAAATCCTTTCTGAGAGAGAGGTATATTGTGCATAGGAAATCTTCAGTGTATTACCCACAAGCAAATGGAGAAATTGGGCGATTCAACAGAAGTCTGAAAGAAGCACTACAGACAGCAAATCTTACTGGGAAATCTTGGAAAGTATTTACAACAGAGTTCCTACATAACTACAGAGCAACGTGCCATGCAACAACCCAATCATCTCCAGCTGAATTATTACATGGCAGACAGATGCGCACTAAGTTACATGTTGCAGACATCAAACTTCCACAAAATACTGTGCCTACAAAATCATCTACTGCTGACATTGTTAAACGTCAAGAAGCCAAATGCAAGGCTTATATGGACAGAAAATGTGGTGCAAAAGAAGTGCACTTTCAGCCTGGATCTTTAGTCAGAATTAAGAAGCCAGGAATACTGAAACATGGACAATATAAATTTACTACACCACATAAAGTCAGATGCCAGCGAAAACCATACACATATGAACTGTCTGATCGACGCATATGGAATGAAAGTCGTCTTGCTTAGGGATGTCGCGGACTGTTCGCCGGCGAACTTGTTCGCGCGAACATCGGCTGTTCGCGTCCGCCGCAAGTTCGCGAACGTTGCGCGACGTTCGCCAATAGGCGTTCACGTCAAAATCGTTCGACCATTCGACCATTCGATCGCTAAAATCGAAGGATTTTCGTTCGAATCGAACGATCGAAGCCATTGGATTGAATGAAATCATTCGATCGAATGGCTTCGATCGTTCGATTCGAACGAAAATCCTTCGATCGAACGATTAAAATCCTTCGATCGTTCGAATCGAACGATTTTCGGATGTTCGAAGTTCGCGAACTGTCCGCATTTTTTGCCGGTGTTCGCGAACGGCGTTCGCGAACACATTATCGGCGGTTCGCTACATCCCTAGTCTTGCTCCTGCTACATATGACTTTGGAGAAGCTCCATTTGATGAAGGACATTTTCCTACTCCTGATGCCAACTGCAATAGGCCTGAAGAAAGTGAACCTATAAGGCGTACTGAGAGAATCAGAAAATTACCTGCATGGACCAAGGACTATGTGATGTGAATAATGTATAATATTGTTTTAAGATGCATACTGTTTAATTGTTGTTGTTTATTACATTTTCCCAAATGCTTTCCTACTATAGGGGGAATATGTGGTGTTTATACAAATGGCCTGTAGGTGTCTACATACTGTGTATACATATACTGCTTAAAGTGTTAGAGTTGAAGTTACTGTTGAAGTGTAACGGCTGCATGAACCTGCTACTAAAGCACTGTTATACTCTACTCATCCTCGGCTACCAAAACATAACACGTATCCCTCCTCCATAAACTTTGAAAGCACCCAGTGCAGTTTTGTACAGGTTTTTGAACAATAATTACTTGAACAAAAATGTTTCACTTTCAGACTATTTCATTTTGAAGTTAAAGCAGGGTGATTTGAAGCATTTTGTTTCTGCTCAATAGAGATATAAAATCATAGGGTCACCAAATGCTCAAAATTTCCAAATCCAAAATTGATATGCCAAGTTTTGCAATACATGACATATCACCAAACTTGTGTAGGTAATATTCTAACAATGCCTTTTTTTTCTTCCTACAGGCATCTATATCTATATTTGGTATAATTGGGGGCCCTTTGCTGGGCCTGTTTACCCTGGGGATCATCTTCCCGTTTGCTAATTCACTAGTAAGTCATTACTATATTAATTTAATGTTGATTTTATTCTTATCATTTACTGGCCAAAAGGTTAATGGAAGTTTCTGCAAACAGATTATACATTATCATTTAAGGTAGAGCAGTAAATAAATTGACAGTGGGGTGATGAGTTTTTTTTTGTTTATTTTATTATTTTCTGGTCAATGACACCATAGCATCAGAATATGTATGTAGGGCTGTTTTAATAAATGGCCAAAAATAGGTATTTGCCAAGGGCCAACGAGGACGGGAGCACCACCTAATACATTTATGGGGTTTATTTTTCAAAATCTGACTTTTTCTGTTTTTTTTTTTAAATAAAAATGTCTGACCAAACTAGAATCCATGACGTGACCTTATTTATTATTAAAAACGCACGATTTTTTCGGATCGGGGACAAACTCAATAAAATCAATAAAAATTGGGCTTTTTCCCGAAAGGCCAGAATATTTCGGATTTTCGCCCAAAAAGCACCCCCCCTCAAATAAACTCCAGGGCTTTTATCTGCTTCATTGATAATGACATAACAAAGGAATTGTTCACACCTGCCTATGAAATAGCCTTTGAGTCAATTGTCCAATTACTTTTGAGCCCCTGAAATTATGTCATTGTTTTAAAAAAAACGCTTTAGTTCCTCACATTTTTATGCAATCTTTTTGTTCAACCCCCTGAATTAAAGCTGAAAGTCTGCAGTTCAACTGCATCTGAGTTGTTTCATTTAAAATGCATTGTGGTAATGTACAGAACCAAAATTAAAGTTGTCTGTCCAAATATTTATGGACCTAACTGTATATTCCAAGGACATGCCAGGTATAAAAAGCCTTATGTGGTGTAGTGCGCTTACTCGTAGGTTATCACTAAGTGAGTTATAGCACAAATTGTCTAAGACTTTTTATACCTGATATGCTTTCACAAGGATTAGTTTCTGTTACTTATACCTGTTCATAGGATCTGTGAGGGCCTGAGAATATCAATATTTATGTCTGAAGTATTCACATCTGGAACCCACCTTTCCACTGGGGTGAGCTTTAACTTTTTAGCCTTTACACTAAGATATATAATTTACACATGGGGATCATGTCACTTCAGTAAGCACTAGCCATTTCTTCATTGCCTGCTTTGTTATATTGAGATTTACCGGCTTGAGGGTAGTCCTGTTAGTCCCATCATTGGGATCTTTGCTCTAGGCCCACAGGTATCTTAATGCAGCCCTGTATGTATGATAAATATGACATGCCCATTGCTGCTTCTGGTGTATTCGAATGTGCTGTGGGATGGAATCTTTTTGTTTACGTATTCTTATGCATTCCTTGTATTATTATTATACAGCTCATGGTGGTGACTCTCTCTTGAAGTGTGTATGGTACACAGCCATCACATTTTGGCAGTCTAGGTTGCTACAGTCCAGTGAGCAAACTGTTTCAACTGCTTATGAGCAAATTTGCTTTCCTGTTGTTAGGATTAGTGACCGCAGCAAGTGCATAGAATTTTACATTTCAGCTTGGAGAGAAGCAGAATAGAAAGGCAAATAGTTAAAAAAAAAGCAAAACTAAAAGATAAATGACAATTGCAAATGCAGTGTGTGTTCAGCTCAATAAGGCAGTTATGAGATCCCCCTGAAATAGTCCTGTAGGTTTGCCACATTTCTACTGTAAGTAAATCCAATTCCATACAATATACAGGTTTGAAGATTAAAGGGCAATATAAGCATTTTCAGCATCTGGAACTTTTGAAGAGCTTTCATATAGACTGCTAAATTTTGCCTGGGGGAGATGTGTTTGTCTTTACTGTATATGAAACTGTCTTTTATTATTTTCCAGACAGTAGCATTGATACATGTATTGAGCAATTTGGGAGATTTGTTTCACACTTTGATGTACCAATTTAATGTAACATGTAATGGTATTCAGAATGCTTTAACTAAAACCCACCATAAAACAGTTTTGAGAAACAATGTTATGTTGTGATTTCAGGGTGCTGTAATTGGTCTCCTGTCTGGCTTTACAATCTCCCTGTGGGTTGGCATCGGATCCCAGATTTATCCCCCGCTTCCATCCAGCAATTTAGCCAAACCTCTCTCACTAGAGGGCTGCAATTTCACAAGCATTGAAAGTAACTGGACTTCCACTGTGATGCCCATGATGACAACCCTTTTTCCCGAAACACAAGTCAGCAGCAGGTATATCAGTTAAATGTAATACGTTTTTGGGAAACATGTCAAAGATATTTCCTTGTGCTGAGCTACACAAATGTTAAACTCATAGCCCACTATTGGTGGGCCATAGCTGTGACACTAGAACTGCAAGGTTTTTTTGTATGCTGTTCTTATTTTTATAAATAAGATAAATATGTATTTGACTTGTTTTATTGGACTTAAAGTTGCATTTTGTTGGATTGATTTATATGATTTTTCTTGTTATTTGTCTTTGCAGGCCAGAACTTGCAGATAGCTGGTACTCGCTATCATATCTGTATTTCAGTACTCTTGGGACACTAGTTTCAGTTGTAGTTGGTCTAATCGTCAGCTTGCTTTCAGGTATGAGATACACCTTATTACCAGACAATTTAAGTATGATATACTTTTTTTAGGAATAGAAAGTGAATAAAGTTTATGATGCACTTTAAAGTGATAAAAGAAACTCTATACTTTTAAACCTTTGATAAATGTAGGTACAGGACTCACTAATGCCTTGCATCCCCCCTATAACTGGAACAGATGTTGGAGAGTTGAACCTCCCCATAAGGCTATGCCTACTTCATGCTGGAACTTGCAGTTCTGCAATATTTCTGGCTCTGACGTTTAACTAATTGTTCCTCCTTTGCTAAGGTGTCTCTGCCTTCAATGATATAATTAGGTTTGTGAAGCAAGCGTTACAATGAATCACTTTGACTTGGCACTTACTCCAGTTCCAGTTGTAAAAGTTTGATTTTGACTTTTTTTGCAGGAGGGTTAAAGCAAAATATAAACCGTGATTTCCTCTTAACATCTGAAGACTTTTCCTACTTGAATGTTCTCTTCTCTTCTTGCAAAAAGAAAGGGGTAAGTCTACCATTGCCAGTGCACATATCAATTTGCAATGTTGGAATGGGTATATTGTACATTATTAAAGCAGAGTTCCTTCATCTTGACCTTCTGATGTCAGGATCTGTCAATATTTATATTTAGAATCTCAGTAATTCTGTCACTCATTACACTGTAGCCATCCAAGACCTACAGGTGCAATAAGCAAATGGAAAGGCAGTGCTAATCAAAGGGAGGCAAACACAACAGTCCATGGGTAATTTTATAGCCCCAGGCCTGTTCAGAGGATTTCTCTGTATGACACCATGTCAGGGGCCTATCGGGTCCCACCAGGGAGTAGTCAGGACCAAGGAAGAAGCTCAGGGAATAAAGGTCCAAGTTCGTGGTATCTGAAAGGGATAGGTAAAATCGTAGTCAGGTACAGGCAAAGTAATCAATCAGGCAGGCAGCAAGGATCAGAAACAAGGCCAAGCAGGAGTCAGGAAACCAGGAAACTGTAGAATAGGAAATTAGAGAACCCAGGAACACTAAGCAGGATTCCTATATTCGGGCATTGAACACGTGACCTGGAAGTCTTTTTATTTCAAAGTTTGCGCCGGGCGCGTAATGTCATCACGCTGGCGTCCGCCCACGTGGTTCATGGGCGCCGCCATCTTGCTTTGGACGCTGCCGGAGATGGGAGCGCCAAATCTTGTTAAGATTTGTATTCAACAATTGGTGCAATGCATTGAAAATTTGCATAGCACTATAATCCCACATTTTGTTCCCTTTGTATGTTTTTCCCAGCTGTTTAAAATAGAGCCTGACAAATGAGCATTATGATGTTCTCAGATGTTAATGGATGCTTGTCATTTTATTTCACATTTCTTCAATGTGAAACTTTCCTTTTAATAGACAAGGAAGGCAGCAAGGAAAGATGCAGTTGTCAATAAAGAGCCATGTCTTCCAAGGAGTGTTTAATTAACCCTTACTGCTGACATCACTTGGCATGTACAGAATAAGCAAATGTGCCCTTTACCTACAGCAGCACTTGAGAGTGGGAAATACTAATGATTGCAGTGAGGGGAATCAGATACTCATAGAGCTAAAAGAGACCGCTACTGTACCTTTGGGCTTGTGTATTAAGTCCTATACGCAGAGCACAGATTATGCAGGTTTCATTAAAGCCTCTGGTACACAGGAATATGCCCTTTACAATGAAATAAGTGGAAACCTTTTTGTTTTATGGCATATAAAAACACACACATCCTTGATAAAGGCCCCAACGAGGGCCAAAACGTTGGATACACGAGTGATGTTATAATAAACTATTGAATTGAAAATACTGGGAGTTCTGGTCCATTTCGAAGAAAACACACACACATATATACAGAATATTTATATATATTCTTTCTTTTAGCAGGAAGAAAAAGTTGAAGTGTTGAACTGGAAGTCACGTAGTACAGATACTTATGTGGAACAAGGCACAGATAATCCTGCATTTAATCATATGGAAATGACCTCTGCGGAAAAAAGAGAGAAAATTAATGGAATTATTGCTTAAAATCTGTCAATATACTTTTCTGTTTAATAAAGAGGAAACATCATGTGGACAAGCTGGAACTCAACTGGCAAGTTAAAGATATTTACAAAGGACAGACATGTGCAAAGGCAGTCTCATGGACATTGGGAAAAAACACTTCCACGCCTGTTCTTCCGATTTATAGATTGTATTAAACGTTTATTAGATTCAGAACTGCAAATTTATAAGATTCAGACAAAGCAAGCTGTACATGGCAGTTACACTAAAGAGGACATAAAGCAGCACTAAATGCTCTCATTTGCTCCTGAAGTGGATGTCCTAAATAATGATGTTTAACCGCTGATCGGGCGGGTTCGGGCTGGCAAACCATTTTTTTTGAGGGTCAGGGGCACATGGTGGACCAAACTTTTCTCAAGGCCCTTTCCACCTACAACAGCAGCAAAAGATTCAACCTCTTGCTCCTATGCCCTCCTGCCATTGCTCATATTAATTATGTGCCTTCACATCATTGTTGTTTTTTACCCTCTCTTATTCATATTTCACCCTCTTTTCAGTGCAACCTTTGATCAGGCTGAGCAGTTAAAATTTCAAGCCTAAGAGGAAGATTTAATAAGGGTTAAATAGTCAATTCAATTCTAATTTTCAAGTTTAAAACTTCACACATGTGAATTTTAATATCCCTATTCAAATGTAAAATTGACCTCGACCATAGAAACAGTCCTAATTTGAATACTCACCACCTAAAACCTTCCGACTTCATGTACAAGTCAATGGCAGAGGTCTGTTGAGCCATTGGAAAATGTCGAGTTTTTTGTTTTTCGGGGGAAAAACTCGATTTTACGAATCTAATGCGATTCAGATTTTTGGGTTGTAACCATTAGATCAAATATTAGCCATTACATTTTTTTCTCAAATAACCTCCCAGTCAAATTGTGAGTATATTCGAATTTCAAAAAATTCACAAGAATTCGAAAGTCAACCTTTGATAAATGGGCCTCTAAGAGATCCTTACGAAAATAAAAATTTTTACAAATTTTTTACAAATTGTCTGCTATCTACACTATACTAAAAAGTTATTTTAATTTATTTTATCACCTTTTAACCCTGAAAAATAAAATGGGAGCTGCTCTGCTTTTAATGTCCCCTTAAAGGAGAAACAATAACTTAATAAAAAAAAAAACCCTACCCTACATAGACCCCCCTCCCCCGCCTTACTGCCCCCCTGGGAAAATGCCCCTAACGCTTTACTTACCCCTCTGTGCAGATTCTGTCCAGTGGAATTCACGGGTGTCATCTTCGGCAACTTCGGTAATCTTTGGAATGAGACTGGAGCTTCTGCAATTTTGTGAGTTTCGGCAGTTGTCACGAAACAGAAAATTAAAATTTGAGTCCATATTACCCTAGCGACCATGCATTGATTTGAATAAGAGACTGGAATATGAATAGGAGAATAGGATTAATAAAAAGTAGGGTTAACAATAAATTTGTAGCCTTACAGAGCATTTACCTTTACATACAGGTATGAGACATGTTATCCAGAATGTTCAGAGCCTGGGGTTTTCTGGATAATGGATCTTTCTGTAATTTTGATCTTCATACCTTGAGTCTACTAGAAAATCATGTAAACATTAAATACACCCAATAGGCTGGTTTTGCTTCCAATAAGGATTAATTATATATCTTAGTTTAGATCAAGTACAAGGTACTGTTTTATTATAACAGAGAAAAGGGAAATCATTTTTAAAAATCTGTATTATTTGGATAAAATGGAATCTATGGGAAATGGCCATTCCATAATTCTGAACTTTCTTGATAACGGGTTTCTGGATAACGGATCCCATACCTGTACTAGCACCTAACTTAAAGGTGAACCACTTCTTTAACCATAACAAATCCTGCCTTTCTGTCTTCCCTACTGAGCTATACATTTTTTATTTGAGATTGAAACTTGCAGTCATATATCCTATATTCCACCAATACATCTGTTCACTGCCCTGCTGCTGCATATATTCTCTGAGCATATATTATGTGTTTTTTGTTAAAAATAATTATTTGCACAATTTGATTAAACATTGTCTTATTTTATAGGCATTAAAGGGATAAAATATCAGTTTTTGTAGTTCAATTTATTGCTCTATTAAATGTCATTAAATCAAAGGAGCATACTTTATTTTGTGTGCAAATCACTTTAGGGGTCATTTGCAATGCAGAAGTGCATAAACCAGCTGCAGTAGTATTAGTATTGCCTAAGAAATGTATCACACTGCTCGGAAAATAGAAAAGGCTTAGTAGCTAATAGAAAGGAGCTGAATTGCCAGGGGCCCTGGAAATAATTAGCAAATAACCAAGTAAATGATGAGTTGTTTTTCAAAGCAATGCCCTTCACATACCCATCTAAGGGTGTTTGACAATGCAAGTTAAAAACAGGATAGATCACATATTTATTTATAAGCAAGTTCTTTCATACCAATAGACTTGTTACTTACAACCGCACAGATTATGCATTTATGTTATTAATATTAGATTGGATAACATTTCATTTATGAGTCTGATCAGGTTCAGGGGTTCACATTGCTGTGTTATCTGGCGTGAAATGGATCTCTTACTTTCCCATAAGCCTGTCCCATTTGACACTTCCCGACTGTTGATAAACTAATTTGTTTAGAAAGATCTGTCTGGCATTGTATAGTGAAAGTTGGCATCTGAAGGACCGTGACTAACCCAAGCTTTATATGTGTGAGTGTGACCTATAATTAAACCAATTCTTCAGTATAATTTAAATCAGACATAGCTGAATGTTCACTTCAGTCTGTGCGAATGATGGGAGGTCAAGGTGATGCTAGCCTGTTCTCCTTTTTGGGAATAGGTTGTGTTTGCTGCAGTCTTGCTCATCTCTGCAATTATTGGGGTATATTTTGCATTTGCTGGAAGAAGGAAAAACACATTCCAAGAATTTCTGACTGGTGGCCCTGTCTCTCATCGCCAGCTTCATGTCTGCACTGACAATCCTGGATACCCCCGCTGATATGTATGGCTTTGGTGCAATATACAGCATGTTTGCCTTTTCCTATGTCTTGGTTGTTATCATCTGTGTAGAGATCTATTAAATATGCTGTTTGAAAACATCTCTTTCTCAAATCTGTTATATCACATACCATCATAAATATCCTCCTATGTTTGTTAGGAACCAGCCACCTTTTCTGAAAAATTGCCTTCCTATCGATTTAATATTCTTCTTTATTAATAATAGTCTTATGTCATGTTTACCTGCTTAAAATACTGATCTGTTCAGTCCCATATGTAAAGTTCAAGATTTCTTGCACCAAAATAGTAGGCGGCACAGTAGTGGTATGTTTGTGTGCATTGCCATCATAATGAATGTGCTAGCTGTCCTGCCTACTTTGTCTTTCCCTGTAGGGCTGCATAAAAGCTGTAATATGGACAGATGTTTTCCAGATAGTGATAATGGTGGCAAGATTCATAGCCATCATTATCCGAAGAGTTTTTGTTCAAGGAGGAATACAGACGATAATACATGGATCCTACTATGGAGGGAGATTGAATTTCTGGGAGTAAGTATAGAACACTTCTAGGCATGCTGGGCAATAGAGTCATTATCCATACACAATTCCTTTAGGGTGATTTGTTTGTAATAATTCCTGATTTGGAACTGCATGAATGCTACCCAATAATGTCAATTTCTCTTGTCTTGCTCCATTTATTTTCCCTGTTATAATAAAATTTTATTTCTGAATATGTGTAATTTATGTGTAAATCAATGTAATTACAGTATGCTTACATTTATTGTCACTTGTACTTGAAATGTATATTAGTGTATTTGATTTCTGCTTACTTATGGGGATAAACTACAAGAAAATAACATTCTATATGCATGGAGTATAGGATAATAATCTGAGCAATAATCTCTTGTAATCAGTGGCAAGCCATATAATGTGGTGTTTGTTTTCCCTCCCTCCTTGTATGTGGCCTGCCTTTAATATTTGCTTGGACTTGGTGTCTGAGTCTGTTAAACCATTCTATGCCTTGCTATGGACTTTTCCTGCTTGTACCAATATCTGTCTTCCTGCCTTGTTTTCTGTGCTTTTGTCATAATATAGTGTTTTCCTGTTTTCAAGTGCCTGTCCTGCATGTGTCCCTATTCCTGCATCCTCTTTTTTCCACACTCCAACCTGTAGGACCATTAATACCTTACAGTGTGATAGAGTTGTTGATCCTGTCCTGAGGGGTCCCCACTATCACCAACAGTGCTTGGCATATAAAAAAACCTTTGCCATACTTTTGAATGGGAAACGATGACTTTGAATATCAAAGTCGAAGGATTTAGCGCTATTTGTCGAACAAAAAATCAATCAAACGAAATACCTTCGATCAGAAATTGGCTAGAAAGCCTATGGGGACCTTCCTCGTAGGCTAACATTGATGCTCGATAGGTTTTTGGTGGCGAAGTAGGTGGTCGAAGTTTTTTTTAAAGAGACAGTACTTTGACTATCGAATGCTCGAATGGTGGAATAGTCGAACGATTTCGAAGGTCGAAGTAGCCAATTCGATGGTTGAAGTAGCCAAAAAAATACTTCGAAATTCGAAGTATTTTTTATTCTATTCCTTCACTCGAGCTAAGTAAATGTGCCCCTATGTGTTGGGTTCTGTACCAGCCCAAGGCAACCATAGCCCTATATCAGGGAAGATCTGTACCTCCAAAGATGCCCCAGTAGCTCCCTATCTTCTTTTCTGCTGATTCACTGCACATGCTCTGTGCTGCTGTCACTTACTGAGCTTAGGGACCCACTCACAACATACAGTACACATAGAATATAAATGTCACAATATAAGGCTAATTAGTAATTAATACAGATAATTACTACATGGCAGCTCAGAAACCAGTGCAATTAGCATCAGAATTTTATAATCCGCCCTGTAGCATCAGTTTATATTACAGACCAACCTCATTTTCTGCTTGACCCCTAAGCTCAGCTTCCCAACAGCTGCTCAGAGCCCACTGAGCATGTGAGTGTCGCAGACTCTTTCCAAGATGGTGACCCCTTGTGACAAGTTAGAAGTCCTGGATCATTGCTGCTATTGACAAGCTGAAATTTTAGGCTGGTGCAATAAGTTCAGTAGATAAAATATGGCATTTTTAGCCATAAAAAATCATGCTACATGTCCTACAAAAGCTGTACAGTGCAGCAAATGCAAAAAGGTAGGACATTTTGCTAAGATCTGCCGTAGTTCTGCTAAAGATGTCCATGAAGCAGAGCCGGCCAACCCAGCGAGGCGCCCTAGGCAACCTGGCCAGCCACGGCGTTGTTTGAGTGCACTCTTGATTGCGCATGCGCGAAAATGCTCTCAAGTGCGCATGCGTGAAACTGCGATTGAGCATGCATGCGCGAAACGGTGTGCACGCATCCGCAAAAGAATCCAGCCGCAGTCGGGGAGAGACGGGAACAGACATGGGGTAGGCGACACAGCAGGTACGTACCTGGCGTCCCCCCAGCTTTGTGCCCTAGGCACGTGCCTACTCTGCCTACCCCTAGTTCCGGCCCTGTCATGAAGTCACTACTACAAATGTTACAGTATTAAGTGTGGGTAAAGCAGGTACATTTATTCCAGACAAGTTTATATGCACTGTCAGTGTCAGTACTGCTTCTGCTGACAAGGTACATTCTATTAAACTGATCCGCTTGTTGCACCTGCCCTGAAACTGGTCAGTTACTTAAAGGATCCAATCCCTGTGCTTGGTTGCTTGCCAGTGACTGTACAATTTGAATCAAATACTGCAAAATGTGACTTTTACATTGTGAATAAGGGTACTGCTATACTTAAGGGATCTCTTTGCTGCATTAAACCTACAATTAGTTGATGGCTTCATTACTACAGCACCAGTGCCCAGAGCCGCCATGGGGGGGGCAGGGGGGGAGGGACAAGTAGTATTCTGGGACCGGGCATGAAGGGGGGCCCGGCAGTGCTGCACTTTTGAAAGAGCCGGGCCCCTTGAGAGCGCCAAAGCTTTGCAGTCATTTTTAAAGTCCCAAAAAAAACAGCTGAAATGTGTAAGTGCCGAAAAGCCGAATTGCCGTAAAGACCCGAAGCGGAAGTCCCGAAGCAGCGAAAAGACCCGAGTTCATGAAAACAGCCGAAATTGAAGTCCTGAAGCAGCGAAAAGACCAAAAGTCACAAAAGGAGCCGAAGTTGAAGTCCTGAAGCAATGAGTTCAATTCTACTCCACACCAACTTGTGTGTGTGG
The DNA here is from genome assembly GCF_017654675.1 of Xenopus laevis. Taxonomy (NCBI): domain Eukaryota; kingdom Metazoa; phylum Chordata; class Amphibia; order Anura; family Pipidae; genus Xenopus; species Xenopus laevis. Next base: position 98,456,108 of record NC_054376.1, read on the forward strand.
TTTCTTTTAATCCCCTGGCCACCAAAACTATTTTAATATTCTATAGGCCCTTGCCACCAATGTTTTTTTAAAAATTATTTTTTGGGGCCCCAATTTTTTTTTAACTTGTAAGGGTGGCCCTGGCACCAATGTTTTTTTTAAAAAAAAAAATTTGGGCCCCAATTGTTTTAACTTGTAAGGGGGGCCCTGGCACCAATGCTTTTTTTAAAAAAAAACTTTTATGGGGGGGCCTGACTTATAAGGGGGCCCTGACCATCAATAGCTTTTTATGACTTGTGTTTGGGGGAGTTACTTTTTAGCACTAATGTCTGTGTGGTCTTTTAACTGTGATTGGGTGGGATCTGGGGTGGGGCTTGAGTGCTAGGGAGGGCCAAAATTTTGTTGTACAGGGCCAGTGATTTCTAATGGTGGCCCTGCCAGTGCCTGCCACACATCCAGTGTCTAAAATTGCACCACTTCAGCCAGTGCCATTTCCTGATTCAGCATGGGAAAAAACTTGCTATTGATATTGTGGGACCTTTTACAGATGCTCCTATAGCCTGTAGATTTGTTATAACCTTGATAGACTATTACAGTAAATGGCCTGAAATTGCATTTGTTTCTCATATAAAATCAGCTACAGTAATAACATTTCTGTCTTCAGTCTTCAGCAGAGAAGCTAATCCAAAGGAGTTAATATCAGACAACGGACCACAGTTTGTCTCATCTGCGTTTGAATCCTTTCTGAGAGAGAGAAATATTGTGCATAGGAAATCTTCTGTGTATTACCCACAAGCAAATAGGGAAATCGAGCGATTCAGCAGAAGTCTGAAAGAAGCACTACAGACAGCAAATCTTAATGGGAAATCTTGGAAAGTATTTACAACAGAGTTCCTACATAACTACAGAGCAACACGTCATGCAACAACCGAATCATCTTCAGCTGAATTATTACATGGCAAACAGATGCACACTAAGTTACATGTTGCAGACATAAAACTTCCACAAAATACTGTGCCTATATAATCATCTACTGCTGACATTGTGAAACATCAACAAGCCAATTGCAAGGCTTATATGGACAGAAAATGTGGTGCGACTTTCAGCCTGGATCTTTAGTCAGAATAAAGAAACCAGGAATACTGAAACAAGGACAATCTAAATTTACTACACCACTTGAAGTGAGACGCCAGCGATGACCATACACATATTAACTGTCTGATGGATGCATATGGAATGCAAGTCATCTGCACTAATGGCTCCACTCAATCTAGTCAGTGGCTGACTCAGGATATGATTCTTAAAGCTTTAATAAAAATTAATGTAAACAAGGCTCCAGGGCCTGATGGCATACACCCCTGGGTTCTAAGAGAGCTTAGTTCAGTTTTAGACCAGCCCCTATTTCTGATTTTCTCAGATTCATCTAGTATGGTGCCTATGGATTGGAGAAAAGCTGATGTTATTCCAATATTTAAAAAGGGATTACGATCTCAGCCTGGCAATTATACGCCAGTAAATTTGACATCTGTGGTGGGCAAATTATTTGAAGGCTTGTTAAGGGATCACATTCAAAATTTTGTCCTAGTGAATGGCATTATGAGCAACAATCAGCATGGCTTTGTGAAGGATAGGTCATGTCAGACAAATTTAATTGCTTTTTATGAGCTAAGTAAGAAGCTGAACAGTGGGGAACAAATTGGGGATGTTCACACTGGAGAAGAGGCACTTAAGGGGAGATATGATAACTATGTATTAATATATAAGGGGATCGTATAATAATCTCTCTAATGCTTTATTTACCAGTAGGTCTTTCCAGCTGACACGAGTTTAGCCATTCCTATTAGAAGAAAAGAGGTTCCACATAAATATTCGGAAGGGGTTTTTTACAGTGAGAGCTGTGAAGTTGTGGAATTCTCTCCCTGAATCAGTTGTACAGGCTGATACATTAGATAGCTTTAAGAAGGGGTTGGATTTTTATCAAGTGAGGGAATACAGGGTTATGGGAGATAGCTCATAGTAAAAGTTGATCCAGGGACTAGTCCGATTGCCATTTTGGAGTCAGGAAGGAATTTTTCCCCCTCTGAGGCAAATTGCAGATTCTTCAGATGGGTTTTTTTTTGCCTTCCTCTGGATCAAATAGCAGTTAGGCAGATAAAAAATAAATAAATAAATAAAAGGTTGAACGTGTGTCTTTTTTTAACCTTACTTACTATGTTACTATGTTACCTGCATGGACCAAGTACTATGTGATGAGAAGAATCTATATTATTGCTTTAAGATGCATTGTTGTTGTTTATTACATTTGCCCAAATGCTTTCCTACTATATGGGGATTATGTGGTGTTTATACAAATGGCCTGTAGGTGTCACTGTGCACATGAGTTGTGCTGTGCATGCACAGTACTTTCTATACAGCTTGGGGTGTTATAGAAAAGCTACTGTTGATGTGTAATGGCTGCATGAACCTGCTAATAAAGCACTGTTATACTCTACTCATCCTCGGCTACCAAAACATAACAGTATTGTAATAATAGGTTTAGAGATTATGAGTTACTAGACATTGAGCGATTTGTCAAATACAGTTGCTCTCTAATGGATTTTGATTGCTGAAAATGCAGATATGCAAGAAATAACCTAATCATTCTAAAAATGAGGAGACTATACATCCAAATGTGCATAATTCAATTTATTGCATAACATTATACAAGCATAAAATGTCTTTTTATGTCCATGAACCATTTTTTAAAGTTTCGAAATTTCAGCTTTTGTCTATCTACAAATAATTAAGCTTTCTGTTCTATGTGTGTATATATATCTATATGTGTATATACACGTACATCTATTTACATTTATATAGGATATACAGTAGTATAGAAATTCTCCTCAGAAATATCTGAAGTACAAAAAATTTGTACAAATGTAAACATCTGCAGTTCCATGTGTAACGGTCAAATGGATGGATGGAAATATATTGTAGGAATCAAAGAAGGATGACAAAATTAAAACTTGCGTAAAATAGGATTCCAAATGCAAAAAGAGGTACAAAATGGTGGAAAAAGATGCCAGTTGTGGTGTATAGAAATTAGAGGAATTCTTTTGAAATGTGCATGCTTGCTCCGAAAAAGTGCCTGTCCCACTGGTAGATTGCAGAATGATTTTACAGAATATCTGTTGCCAGGAGCCTAGTGCTGTGCTGTCATCTTGTTTCCATGCAATAAGGTTTTTTTTTTAATTTAACATTTAACAACTGCACTGGTAGAGGTCATATCTCTCTGCAATTAAAAACAAAATTAATAGGGAATACAGGATAGGATACATGATGTAGAAACACAGTGGCATAACTAGATGTTACTGGGCCCCACTGCAAAATCATTTGAGGAGCCCTCAAACTCTCCAGAGGTTGTCCTGTTTTACCAATATATATAAAAATTACTCATTAATTAGGGCCTCATGGGGCCCTTATACCTCCTGCCCCCCCCCTCTGTAGTTACGCTCCTATAGAAATCCATTATCCTGAAAGTATTTTATTAACTAAACATTAAACATCTCAAAAAATATGCTATCCTAGTCGCTCACCCTCTAGCTTAGCCACAAATCTCTGGTGGTGACTGGTAAGATTTTGAATTTTTACAAAAAATTTAATTTGTTATGTAGGCACTATGCCCCTGAAGCTGCCTGCACAGACCATTGGGTGCCTATATATAAATATTGCCCTTCTTGTGGCTTCATAAATGCCTTTTTTTTTCAAAACCACCCTGCCTTTGTGGTAGAAATTAATAACACAAATAAAATTCTTGATATTCTAAATAGAAGTAAACCCCAGATCAGTGTAAGCAATTTTAACCTTGTCTCTCTTTTATAGAATTTCATTTATTCTTCTCACCAACTAAATTGTGTCACAGTATACTTGGTGCAACAATGTGTTCAGTCCAATAAAACGCTCTTTCTGCTTATGCTAATTTATCGTATTAATGTTAATAAACTGCTACGTCACAGTAGGAAGGCATTAAAAAGCCCTGCGCATAATATTATATATTTTGTACCCACAAAACAAATTTGTTACCCAGAGTTATAAATGTAGGTTGTAAAACTAGTGCAAAATCTTTCCCCACAAAAAAAAGGCACAAAACCGTGTTACTGTTAATCAATGTCAATCAATCATTTAGGCAGGACAGGGGCAAGACATTTGCTACTATTTGTGTACCACACCATTTGTACTAATAAAGGACACAAAGGGGTGTTAATTTGTTGGGTAAGCCAAGTAAGGAAAACGACTAATCTTTTGCTTAATCTATTGCTCTTCTTCATCAAAATCACACTTTCTTACCCTGGTGGTATACATGTGCAATATAATACTTTTTTCAGTTTATTGTACTGTGCATGTGGTCAGCTTTAATCAGTGTGGGGGATACTTGAGAATAAAATAAAATAAAACTTGGAGGTGCAGCACTGTAGGAGAAAGAACCCAGGGTAGGTGCACTCCAACCTGGGCCACACTCACTAGGAAGTGAACAATAAACTTGCACCCTCTAGTGTTTTAGTATAAAAAGCAGTGTGTAATTAATTGATACCTTTCTTATCCCTAGTTACAGTTAGGGCCACTCGTTATGTTGACATTTCCCATTTTTTTTCCTTTCTTTCTTTTCTTTTTGGACTCTTTCCAGCTCTGCTTCATACATCATCTCCTGTATAAGGTATTTTTCTCTTCTCATCCTATCTCTAAGGTCCTTAGGAAGGTCAGGTATTAGGTAAGAGATCAGATGCTTTATAAAAAAAACAAGATGCTAGAATGAAAAAGATATAATCATTAAATTAGTACAAATCTTAGTATAAGTACCACATTTCTTCTGTAAGCAATTTTATGGCCTGACTGAGGCAGAAAAATAGCAAGAAGCGTTCTGCATAATGTCCTATGTAACTCCATATTTCCCAGGGTTACCTTTTTAATAAAAGACCTACTGTAAACCAATGCTTTGGTTTAAGCTTCTGTAATACAGAAGTCTTTAGGTGTTCCTGGGATCTAAATCACAGTGGTTATTGTCATGGACATAGAAACCCATTGTAACACACCTCAAATACAATGATGAATGCCAGTCGAGCTGCTAAAACATGCCAGAACTGCAGTGTATAAGCGTAGGGTTCAGGAGCACTTGGGGGGTCTCTATAGTCGCGGTACCTTGAGGAAAGAGAAAATAGGCTTTGTAATTAAAGAAAAGATTCATTTTAAACTAAGTTAAAAAAACAAAAAAAAAGAAAATTGCAGCCTTGACCAAAAAGGTCCCCAGCATAGTAAACATTGTATTCCAATTTATTTATGTAAAGCTGTAAAACCCAAATAAAAATAGTTTAAAACATGATGAAAATATTTCACAAAAGGGTAATGACACATGGGGCCCTGATCAGCTAATGCAAAGTCTTGTGGGTCGAGACTCGATCAAAAGTGGCAGAACCGTTACACAAAACAATTCTTTATCTATACTGTATAGTAGTAGGAGGAATGGATTTTATTCCAATCTAGGCTATTTTGTATGAATGCTGCCCCTCTTCCCAGCTGCTACAATGCCCCATGGCCCCAGAGGAACGACCCACAATTCCACAATGGCCCTATAGTGTTTTGTACAGTTGTGATGCTCCTTCACAGCAAAGATATTGCATAAAGAGAACAGACACAAATCATTTGTGAAAAAAACATTAAGGGGTTATTTATGATGCATGGAACAGGATACAAAATGCAAATCAACTGCAGCAAGTTCCATATATTTTTTACTTTGTGCAATGGGTGAGCACCCAAAGGCAGAGGCGCTGTCCAGCAATTTCCCAATAAATACAGAGATGCCTGCGTTTGGCACATACAGTAGGTGTCCCCTCTTTCTATACCTATGAACCAACTTGTATGTCCCTGTAGCAGGCTGTAAGGGAAGTGTTGCATTCACCTCTGCAGCCTAAACCAAAATTGTATTTTAAGCAATGGCCCAGGTCGCAAATGTGTGAAGAATAATCACTAAAGGGCCTATGTACTAACATTTGAATTTTTTTTCCCTGAATCTCAAAAAATTCATGGTTTGTTTTCTACTTCTCTAATACTGTAAAAATTCAAGATTTATTAGGTATAATGCCAAGTAAAGTTTGTCTAGGTCCTGCAAAAGTCAATAGGAGCTGCGCTGTTTCTATCGGACCTTTTTTAATCAACTTGGACTTTTAGAGGTTTTGTGATTTTTTTGCTAATAATTGTCCGAATTTTTTTTAGAAGTTTTAGAGGTATTTGTATTTCTCTTTAACTCTTTTTTGCTCTTTTTCAGATCTTTTTTTAAATTCCAAGCCAATCGTGATTTTAGAGAAAGGGAGTTTAATGCGTATGGTGATAATTCTGCCCCAAGAGGCACAATTTTGCACCCATTAATGCTATTGTGCTTGTGTCCAGGTCATTGGTAAACCTGCATTGCTTACCTGCAATATTTCACATGTTGTTCAGAAAATTCTCTTTCATTCAGTGTAGCATTTGAATGGTTTTCAAAATCAGTCACCATAAATACTGAAAGACTGGCATTAAGATAACCAACCATGCATCTAACAAAGAACAGAGAAGGAAACTAAGTGTACAAGCAAGCCAAAGGCATCATAAATAAGCATTTAGATAATGCTCCTGAGTAGTAGTAGATGCAGTTTCAGTATATATATTCAAAACAAGTCAACTTTCTAGAGTTATCAGGGATGTTTATTAAATTCTGCTGTAAGAGCCAGTTACACCCTTGCAGTTGCATCTTTGTGTATGTACAGCAGGTTCCCTTAAAAAGGCAAGAGGCTGAAGATGAAGGGATTTGTAGCTTGAATCCTAAACCAGTTACATTACATAAGTTACTCTACCAGTTGTTCTTGATACCTGGAAAAGCCAACTTGTAGATTTACCATAACCAAAATGTAGCATTGTTCCCAGTTTGTGTTGTCAATGAGATGCATCAGTGTATTTTCTGGGAATATGTTTTCAATGTTATGTAAAGGGGATCAGGGAATGCCCAGTTTGGAAGCAGTGGGTATAATGTCTCTGCTGTCAACATTCATTTTGCTGCAAATGCAATTAATGCTATGCAAATGAGTAAGGGCAAATATAGTAGCATTTAAAGTCATGTGCTTCTGGCTAATCC